>NW_024609839.1:35247417-35329554 GCF_016920785.2 Ixodes scapularis
GTATGCAAATAATGTTTTTTTATACTTCTTAGAAAAAAGTAAAAGGCAAATTAAGACGTTCAATGTACCAATGAAAAACACTTTCAGTACATTTTTAAGGTGGGAAAAAGGTAAAGGACAAAATGAGAATTCACCTATTAACACAGAATTTGTTTTATGAATTGGTTTCTATGAGAAAAATCGTCATGAAGGAGCGTAATGGACGAGCGTAGTGATTGCGCATCATGAACGCGCGCTACACTACGTTAAAGGTATATAAAAGTGTTTGTTTGCATACGCGTAGACTATTGGGGGGGGGGGCATTGGGGCTGGTGCCCCCCCTGGTAACATCCACGGGGGGGGACAGAGCCCCCCCCCCCCCCCCCCCCCCGGGTCATGATCCTTACCGAGACACTGTTTACGTGCCATGTAACGAGCCTCTAGTAGTGGTATGTAAACATAATAACGCACACAACGACGGACAGATGGCGATATATACATACGCTGTAAAATGTACCCCCTCAAATAAACTACTGAAAATTGCCGGTGTAAAAAAATTGCGCGGAAAAGGACCCCCCCCCCGGAGAACTTCAAAGCCCCCCCCCCCCCCCCCCCCCCCCCCCCCCCCCCCGGAAAATGGAAAGTCTGCGCTGCTGGTGGTTTGTGTGGAACACATTCTGTTCTTAGGTTTCTTGTCAGCATGACCAAGCTTGTATCATTTTTTAACTAATCCTAACGTATGCACAAAAGTATACATTTTATTATCAGACTGTAAAATGGGCAGTGTCTGCTCATCTGTGGCACGAACATTACAAACTGCATTTTTCCACACCAATGTAATCATTATAACAGATGGGGCGAAATGTTATGTTACAACATTGAAACTCATAGAAAACACAGAGCCATTTTAACGTAATGCTCGATGCGCATTCTGCACTGGACATGGGTGAGGAGATTGTCAAAAGCAGGATGCCGTTTGGCTGTAGTTCAAATACCCCGGAAAAATTAGCTGACGTTACGAAGCGACTTTTCGAGAGCCTTCATTTGAAATTACAACACTTCTGCCTCAACAACGAACACTCTATTGAGGTGTTGCGCCTTCGTCGTCAGACCAGTCCAACATGCTGGAGTCTGGTAGCAGCGAGGACTCCCACTCTGTGTCGTAGTCGCCGAAGAAGTATGGAAACTGCTTTTCCCTGTTGGCGATTGAATCCGCAAATTCTGGTCTCCGTAAGGCCATAGGACGTGGCCACTCCAAGTGTGTCTGCTCTTGCTCTCCGCGCGATCCCTGGAAATTTCCCATTGGACTTGTTTCGGCTCTTTGCTGCGGCTCTGACTCTGGCTGTTGACGCAGCTTTGGCTTCAAGGACACCACTGGCTGGTGCCAGAGCACAACTGGACTGGAGTTTCTGCATGTGGTGTATCTGTGGACGGAGGGTCTGAGACTTTTCAGATTGCGGGGCTTGAGTAGAGACGCCATCTTGTGTCGTGACTGTCGCCATTGCTTGGGCTGATGTGGGCATAAAAGACCTAAATTATTCAGTAAGTTTTTCTTCTCAGATCGTATCGCCCTAGGCTTAACAAGAAGCGAAGGTATGTCCGACGGCTGCCCGGTCATTGTGTGGCTTGTGCCTGATGTGAAGGCCTGAAATGTTGGATACTGCTTTTCAATGCTGGGCGAAAAGGAAAGAGTAGTCGGAAAATTGCGGACGGTGGCCGTTGGGACGATATTGTCGCGTGCAACGGTACTCTGCACCTGCAATATTGAGTTATACATGGATTCGAAGCCAGTACCTTGGAGTATCCTTGTGGAAAGCTCTCGGTTCCTCCTACTGGAGAGGCTGAGTGATTTGCTGAATTGGCTTGATTCAAGAGTTTCTCTGGATGAGGTTACTGTAGTCCTAACTGCAGTGTCCATGTTTGACGAAAAGGAGAGAACTTCTGAACAAGGTGGTTGAATGGCTGTGGGTGAATATGGCGCATCAGAGCGCAGCAATTGTTCCTGCACTGATGTCAGACTGTGTTCACGCATAGGCAGATGCAAGGGTAAGTGAGGGGCCTGGGAGCGACCCTTCACACATGCTTGTTGCAGCGTGGTGGTACAGCTGCCCTGTTCCAGCTTCTCTGATATTCCCAAAGCTTCGGGTGGGCTCAAAGTTACCAAGCCATTACCCCTTGCATCTTTACTAATTGCCCCTGTCGAGAGCTTTTGAGTAACGGTTCTGTGGTCCAGATGAAGTTGAGGAGCTCCGTCAGAAATGTCCGGTGCAAGCAGACCCTGAAGGACGTATGGATTCATCGCTGTTGAGGACGGCATCTGTTTGGGAAAACGCGCACTGCTTCGTTCGAGTGGCTTTGGTAACAGAGGCTTCATTAGGCCCACGAGTGGATGGTTCATAAGAGCCAGGTTTTTAAACTTTTGAGGTGCAAAGACCTGACTTCCTCTGCACGCCTCTTCAGAGCAGGAAAATCGTTCAGAACACTGGGTTGGCTGCTTGTTGACAATATGTCCAGATCCTTTCACTTTAGGGTTCTTAGGTACTGTGGGATCTGAGGGCAGACCAAACGGTGTTACTGGTGTCTGAGCTGCACAGTTAGGTGAATTAATGATTTGGTTCCAGATGTACTGCGTCTCGTCCAGAGTCGACGGCAAGGCCAGCATATCACGTTGCAAGGTAGCAGTTCGTTCGCGGATGTAGTGATGGTTTCCCATCAACACGACCCGAAGCATGCTCTTGTTCCATAGATTTTCGGTTGCCGCGGACGACTCTGTTTCGTTGGTGCTCACTCGAGATGTTCGGGTCCCACTGAAACCTACCTGAACGGAGCGTGAAAGTCTCCCCTTGAAGTCACACATCTGAACGTCAGAGGTGACCTGATGGGCATCACTGACGGGAAACTTTTCATCTCCTGTTTTTTTCGTCGGTGCTTCGAGGGTCATCAGCCTTGAAATGCCCGCGAGATCTGTTGACCTATGGAGGTCAGAGACGCTCGATCCGGAGGACATGAAGGAGAGTGACGTCGATTCAGACATGATAAGAGGTCCCTCTTTAGAGCGGCAGAACGGGCTTAGGTCGTGGGAAGTTTCTTTATAGGCTTCATCGCTCGTAATTAGTATTGGAATGACCGCGGTCGAGAGCGGCACTTCATTCTCGAAGGGCGTCGTCTTGGCCACGGAGAATTTAGACGTACCTTCGTTGGCGTTGAGATATACACGTCGAGGAGCGTTCTTGATTGCCTTGCTGTTTCTTGGTGTATTGATGAGGGCAGTGTCCAACTTGATCTCATCTTCTGCTGAATGTAAAAACAAAAAAAAAGGTTTATTACATGTACACGTTTGAGTTAAGTATCTGACTGGATAGTTGCACAAACTAGAAAAACTACCGTATCTTTCGGACTATATTCCCGGGACTATACACGTTTTCAAAAGTAAAAATGTGACTATTTACGGATCTGCATGCGGACTATATAAGAATTTGTTTTTTCGAGACTGTTCATTATAAATGACGTGACGGATTCTGTGCATAACAATAAGCAGGTATTTTTCAAGATATGCCGCGTATGAAAATTATTTTACGTACTGTCTATGCACTAGCTGCAGACATCTTAAGAAAAACGTTTTTCTTGAGCCAAAAAGTTTGCCTGCTGCCTACACACTAGGTACGGACAATAGTCCGAAATGACGTGAGCCGGCCTGAAGAGCCAGACTGGTGCCGCCAGACTGGTGCCTATCTCTACTCAAGATACTGTATTTTTATTACTTTTGGTATTAGTATCTTGCAAATACATTTGATTGAGAATGTTCGCTCTTCTTTCATAATAACATTTCTCAATATTTGTACTCATTATCTCAAATACATTTTAAAATCTTTGGAAAAATTTGTCGCTGGAGTTGGTCAGAGGAAACAAACCACAACCGAAAATACAGGCTCAAAATGCAAAAAAAGAGAAAGAGGAGGTGTGGAAGATAGAGAAAATAATACACGTTTTTCTTATGTTTTACCTTGTTACGAAAAAAAACGCCTGTTTCTTTCGTTCCCCTGGCATTCTCGGGAAGAAACCGTCGATGGGAAGCAGTGATATCCCGAACTGGTGCACATAAGGCATCCCAGCCCGATCTTTTCATGAAGATAGAGGATTGTAACGAGAAAAGAAACGAGCTACGAGCAGGATGAGCTCTCAAAATTCAAACAAAGAGTCCTCCCAAAGTTGTGTGCCTTCCTAAACGCACCTGCAGAGCAAGGCGGGGGCACTTTTCCGTGTCCCCTTGTGCACTTCTTTAGTCATTATGAAGGTGCGGCTAGTGCCATTTCTACTATCGACCTTTTTTGTTTACCCTCGTTCCCAGCCACGTAGACGAAAAATTCTGTATGCAAGAAAAAAAAAAAAAGAGCAAGGCATTATAATTTGGAGCAAGTAAAATATTATAAAATAAGGCAAAACAAGAATGATTTCCACTCCCCATTGAAACGGGAGCTTCTCCCCAATGGTGTGGCGAAAGCTAAACGATGCTTTTCCGCATACCGGAAGTCCCGCGATTGAAGATGGCGGAGCCCGCGTAGAAAATGCATATGCGTAAGCCCCCCTTGCTATTCACTCCTTATTTCGCGTATCCAAAGTTTGGTTAAGAAATTCTGAATAGAGCGACGACGGGCCTTAATAAAACGATGTGTCCAAGATTTTTGTTTAGGCATTGCGTGATTGAAGGTTGTAGCCGCCAGTATAGATTACCTTCTGTCGTAATTATGGTGCCAGTGGTAGTGGTTTCAACCTTTGGCGAGTCTCCATCTTCGATGTCTGCCAGCACCTGCGCAAACGGTTTCTCCTCGATGTCCACGTTTTGTTGAAGCTTCATCGTTTGCCATCGGGACTGCGGAATTGTGTTCGGAATAAACTGCGTCGAGCGGAGCGCGAGGGACCTTGGTAGCATTGTCCCAGCCACGCTTTTGGAGTCGCCGGGCTGGAATGTTCGGTCGCTGACGTTTTTAGTGTGAACTATCTGAGGCCCTACGTCCACGCCACGTACATCGCTATCCCTGCGCCTTCTTATCCTTATCGGGTGGCAAACTGCGCTGACAGCCGATTCGTCCATGAGCTGGAGGTTCGAGGACCAGTCAAGCCTCATCTGCTTTGGTCTACAACTAATTGCTCCAGTATCGCCAGTGACCTTACGGCACGTGGAGGCTTCGAGCTTCTGGTTTATGCTTTGTTTTAGATTCTTCAGAGGTTTGGTTTCAGAACTTTCTGTTGCCGTGTCATCCCTCGAAGACATCACAAACCTTCCTTTACGTTTTCGAGTGCCAGGAGCGCCCATCGTTTTTAGGGCAGATTGTTTGATCGAATAATTCATGGACTTCTGCATTGTATTTATGAAGAAAGCGGTCAGTGAACCTTTACTCAGGGCCAACGTTCCGCTTCTTTTCCTTTTTGTTTTCTGCCAGCACTTCTTATTCGAGACTCCTCCTGTTCCAACTGTAACAGCTGTCTTCATGGTGTTGGAACTCGAATATGTTCCGATGCCATTCGGTTTGTCTAGTTTCTGTCCAATCTCCTGCCCCTGAGCTGCCTTTTTGAACCGCTCAGTTCTTGTTGTGTAGGTAAGATCTTGATCATGAGTCTTCGCCGTGCTCCACTTCCTATATATTTTTAGAGTGGGATCTTCGCAAGCTCTAAGATGGCCCTTAACAAGATGGAAAGACGTTGCGTCCCTCAGTTGATGCACTTGCTCGGTATGCTTAGCGGCTCTCATCGGAAGCCCCCAGAAAGATTTGGACGACTTTTGAACAGTTGGAAGAAGTTCAGCTTTCGGGTTCTCCGGTGTCGTGCAGTGTCGGAAGGGCGCGTCTGCATGACCCTGGAATGTAGTCTCGGAGACCTCTCTTAGTGAGACACTGTATTGGATGCTAATTTCGCTGCTTTGAATATTAGCCATCTTTGGCACATCCATGACATCCGGTGTCGAGTTCTCTCTTACATCGCAATCAAAGAGTAGGTCCACCTTTGAGTTCGATTCTCCCGAATATTCGCGTATTTTGAGCGAGCGTGTATGCGATTCTGCGTGGCAACTAGGTGATCTTGTATCTCGGGAATGATGACTGACAGGAGCTGGTGTCCAAAACTTTATATCTGTAAAAAAAAAAAAAAAAAAAAAGAAAACGCTTAGCGATACGTTTGAACGCCGACTTGGGAAGGCCATTTATGCTTTTTATATACATGAATATATAGCACATACATACATGATTATAGAAGATAAATGACCGAAGTAACGTCTGTAGTGCTCCTGATATGGACAAGCATTAAAACAATAATACTTAGAAATAAAAAGAACACAAACACTTAATATTTAAGGGAAATATTTCTCGAATACTTTACTTTGAAATGTTTGTGCTAGGTAAGAGCAATTGACGGAATAAATTGAACATGTAAATTTAGGAGTCTACACTAACGTTCAACCTTAAAGGACAAATCTAGGTCAAGTCGCAAGTTACGCAGAATTAAAACAGCGTAGGAAGGTCTTTCAGTTATCAAACCTCGAGCACGGGCTTCATACCTTCGGAGACAGGATAACTGGTCTAGTTGGTATGGGTTGCCTTTCTCCGACCGGTTAACATTCGCGCCTGCCTTCGATGGTGCTTCGGCGTCTCGCGAGCCTCGACCGTTCACGCGCAACCAAAGCACGGCGGAAGGCAAGGAACGTGTGCGGGAGGTCGGGCGTACGGGAGGGACGTCCGGCCGTTCTCGTACTTTCAGTGGCTATGCATGCCCGCCTGAATGCCTTTGTCCTACGCGTTTTAAAGAGCCACCGAAAAGGCGTCACGCTCACGATTGCAAGAAGCGTGGGCCGGCTTGCTAATAAACCCCTTTCGAAATACTGCCCTCTGTTGCCAGCTGTGAAATCCCTTCACAATGCCGGACTAGAACCTCAACGTCCATGGCACACTGCAAAAAACACACCCACAAAAAAATGTGATGAGCGCAGCGACGTTGCACTTTCGACGCTGTTTGATTGGCTCGTCGGCTCGTAACGTTGACCATGCTCGTTCGCTATCTTTTAGAATGACTTGCATGTTTCTCGATGCAGTTGTTCCGCCATTGTGCAGGGGTGCCGACCTCCTAATAATCGGCACGTGACTTTCGAAAGTGTTCTATATAGAGCTCTTAGCTAAGACTCTGGAAAGCGTTGCAAAGGCCGGGCCGCGACGCCCCGAGACACAGTTTTAGTGCCACGCAGATCGTGCGCTCGCTTTGTCAGTGCTTTCTTTTACGCAGTCTCAGCTAAAGCGCTGATTCTATAGGGTTTTTTTTTGTCCGCCATGTTGATTTTTGACGTAGGTGAGTTGGGGAAACACAGCAAACCACTTATCCACCGATTGGAAGGTGCTCGAATTCGAGGGGTTTGCGCCAATAGTTCTACTTTTTTTCATGGCCATACTTTTTTGTTGTTGTAGTTAGCTTAAATTATTTAATTTATGTTTTGTCACCCAACTCAGCTACGTCATATTTAAAGATGACAACCGTAAGAAGAAAACGGTCTATACTTCGTTTTAAACCAAGCGAAGCAGTCGACTCTACGAAGTAATGGAACCAATCGACCAAGTCAAAATCGCATATCACTTGGTTTTTTTTGTTCGTTTATGATTGGTTCAGTGACGGTAGAACACGTACAAAAACATGACAAGCACGCATGAGGGTGCGCTTTTGATGGTCTCTGATTCGTCCCCATCAGCTCGTCGCGTCGACTGAAGCCCCACCATTGGTTAGTGTGATTTTGAACTATGAGATGGCGACGGGATCGCCTTCCAGACTTGTACATCAACGCAAGAAATCGCGTGTGGTGGCGCTTCGATACAGCGGGGTGTCTTTTTATGTCTTGAAATTGACCATCCCTGGGGCCTTCGTTTGTTCTTCTCTGCGCGAGCGTTCTGCGGAACGCGCACGGCTGCGCCAGTTATCGCGCAAGGGGGCCAGTTGCCTACGCTACGAGTTCGAGTCTCGAGCAAATCGGGTCAGAACAAAACAAGCAAGTCATCCTTAGCTAATGTCGAGACACATGCACCAAAAAACAACCGACGCGTTGAAAAATATAAAATTGCCCCTGCGAAATTAGCACACCGGAGATTTCGGAGGCCGATTCCACATATTTAAATTTTATCAGATTTATATGACTGGCCGACCTTTTTGTCGTGCATGTGCTTGGCACTTTATAGGTTTTCAGGGAAACGCCATTACGTGACATACCTGGGATTCGAAAATTCTAGTCTGAGGAATTGAATACTTCGAAACGTAAAACAAATAAAACTATTTTTTTTGTCAGGTGTCTCATTTACGTAACTGGGCGTTTATTTTGACCGACACCGTGCGACTAGAAAACTCCAAAAAATGACACTCATGTCTAGATATTGAGTTTGGTAAACCCAAAGTAAGACTACAGCCTTATATGATAAGATTTAACTTTAAAACGAGTTCCGTTATTAATGAAGTGACTGGCCAGGCAAAGGCTTTGGGCTTGTGGATAGCTTTCGCACAGAGTCTAAGCAATGTACCAGTCTTAATTTGAGGATTTGTGCGCGTAAGCAGTGTTCTGCAAAAATAAAATTATGCTAAGGGTGAAGTGTGACGTTGTAGATAGCATGGTGTAAGTACGCACATCCACGCTGATTAAGGCTGATACAGCGCCACATTATAGCGTTAAGCGTATCGAAAGTTAAGCATCAGCGCTCTTTTCTTCGATATTATTGTGGGCGCTGCTATCTTGGTGCTCACTACAAAGCAGACCCAACTGCCGATTGCCATGATTCAAAAGTGCGATTTCCTCAGCATAAGTTTCGGCGTTATGAAGCTCATGCAATATATTTCTTTGCTTTGTCGCGAACTGTTTAAACATTTGGGGAGGACGGAAGAGCGTTTCCTGTGATTTCAGACAAAGCTTCAGGTAAGTGGCAATTGTGACTCTATGCACCAAGATGGGTAAGCGTCGGTACTCTGAAGCGTAGCTTATTTATTGGCTCTAGTTCAGCCCGACCGCAGTGTCACAAAAAGAGAACGAATTGCATAACTTCGTGCTCTTGGCGCTGATTCGTCGCTTCATCAGCCCCCTAGCGTTGGCTGCATGCGCTCTGAACTTTGGTAACGGAAAGCAAATATTCAGATTTTAGGGTTTTACAGGCCAAACCAACACAAATCATCTTGCACGCCCCAGCGTAAAAAAAAAGAAAAAAAAAATTAGTTTTATTTTGATTAGCTGCAGATCTTATGACATGCAACCGAAATCTCAGATTGGCCTCCATCAGATTGCGGGCGTCCCGGCTTGTATTTAAACCCAAAAATAGGTATGCATAGGCCAGCCCATTTGCTGAGAGCCACTGAGACAGGGGTTTCCCCAGGAATTGAAATTAGTGTGTGTG
The DNA here is from genome assembly GCF_016920785.2 of Ixodes scapularis. Classification (NCBI taxonomy): domain Eukaryota; kingdom Metazoa; phylum Arthropoda; class Arachnida; order Ixodida; family Ixodidae; genus Ixodes; species Ixodes scapularis. The sequence continues at coordinate 35,256,801 of NW_024609839.1, forward strand.
TCTAAATTTTGAGGAAGGGGATGGGGCACATTGAGAATGCAGGAGTCGTTGGGAATTAAGGGGGTGCTTTCGAAAAAACAAGGGGGGGGGGGGGGGGGTTCACGCCTCCCCCCAGGGGGTGTGTAGGGAAATCACTGCACTGAAACGTTTTAATGGTTTGTTTTAATGCGAAATCATTAATTATCGCATAAAGCGAAATTTGTAACCACAAAAAAAAAAGAATTATTTATTTTGCTATTGACTGAGCAAAACGGCTCCTAGAACGCCAATAGCGGCCGCTTCACGAGAGCAAGCGCTCGGCCGCCGGCCGCAACCTCGACAGTAGCGAAACGTGGCCGTCCACACCCGTACACGCAGACGAACTAAGGGAGCGGAAGAACGACCTTCATGCTTTCGCATTCACAACTCATAAGAAGTGCTTAGGTGTACTCGGAATTTTTCTTTTTGTTTTAATATCACATAAAAAAAAAGGTTGTGAAACAAAGTATAGTCCAACCATTCCGACAAGCCTTGTTCGATAGCTTTAATGATTTCTGCAATTGATGAAAACATTCAATTGTTTTTGCATGCTTGGGTGAAACAGCGCACAAGATTTACACACACACACACACACACACAGACACACACACAAAAAAAATGCTCCAGGTACACTTAACCACTTCTTATGAGTTGTTAATACGAAAACATTTATATCATCCTTCCGCTCCCTTATTTCGTCTGCAGCGTATCTGCGTCGACGGCAGAGCGGCGCGCTCTGCCGGCGAGGAGAGGCGCCCTTTCCTCGCTCTCGCCCTCCTGGCTCTCAGCAAATCCGCTGGCCTATGAATACCTATTTGTCGGGTTTAAAGACAGGCCGGGGCGCCCGCGATCTGATGGAGGCCAATCTCAGATTTATGTTGCATATCAAACAATTTCCAGTTAGTCGCAATAAACCCACGATTTTTTTTTCGCTGGGGCGTGCAAGATGATTTGTGTTGGTTTGGCTTGAAAACCCCTAAAATCCGTTAGCGGCGCACTGACGGACACGCAGCGCCATGGGGTGGTAATCAGTGAAACTGGCGCGCAGTGGCCAATGGGACCGAAGCCGCAAATTCATCAGGTTTACTGCGCTCCTTTGGGATCTGGGCTTTAAGGTGCCGTTTTCTAGCTTTTCGCGTGGTTTTTAGCTGGGAACTGGCTTCACTTGCAGGAAGGATTTAAGGTGCCATTTGGCGCGATTTCAAAGATGATAACGTCGACTCGCTCCCTAACATAGTTATTGCTTTCGCATTAAAAATCACACATACACAGCGCTGTGCACGTGTGATTTCTTTGTGTGCCGGCCTTCAGTGTGTTAATCTTGCGCGCTGTTTCACCCAAGCATGAACAACCAACACCCGAGCCTCCGTCCTTATGTTTTTGCATACGTGGCGCAATCCCCATTGGCTGAATCCCCTTCGTGGCGACAATTTCATTTGGATTGCGTAAGGCATGTGTACCGACTAGAGCCACTCTATATGGCACGTAGCGACACGACGCAAAATTATCTAGATGCACGACGTCAGAAGCGCTGATAGTGATCTCCATTTTGGGCCTGGGAGGTTGCCATGGTAACCGTGCTTCTAGCGACGCCGGGCGGCAACCTTTGTAGTCTAGTTTATATCTCCATTCGTCCATTGAAAAGTGGTATAAGACGCTTGGCATCGCGGTACGGCAGGAACCTCTGGAGGAACGGTTCCTGTTTTTTTCTGAAAAGTGAGACGATTTGCAGCCCGGGGACTGTCGGGCGACGAGAGCTGCTATGGTATCGTACGTGCACGGACAAAGCGAGTGGTTTTCGGCGCCGCCGGGATGGCGGCCGCTTCGTGGGACGAACGTACCGTCCTAGTACTTTCGGATTTCGCTCCGATGGAACAAAATCCGATTACGCCGGCCACAACAGGACGATTGGCTCGGGACATGACTGCTGCCCGACTGCCCCATAGTGAGCGAGCATAAGGTTAGCATCATACTTCTTCAAGACCCGATCATCCCTTCAAGATGAGATTTTCTCACCGACTGGTGAGGAGCAACGTCGACGGGGTTCAACCAAGAAGGACGGCATCGTGGTCTCTAGGGAATTGTTGACGCCACCAAAAGAGACGGACGCAGGATATGAGGTGTTCTTGACGACATGCCGAATGGTCGTTCGGAAGTTTACCGGCATTCAAAAAGTCAATATTTGTATCTGGTGTAGCACACATATTCGTGTTAAAGGGGCCACGAAATTATTTTTAAACTTCTTTTTCCTTACCTGTAATCCTCAACTCAAAAGAGAACTGTGAAATAACGCAGTCGTGACAGGCTAGGGCACTGGTGCGATGACCCCAAGCTTTCACCGTGCTTTTTAAGCACACCGTAGAACTTGGCATTCGCAAGTGATGATACGTTTTGTCAGGGCACTCATTGGCCAACAATACGAATTCAAATATTCATGGACGAATTGATTGCTGACGAGCGCATACATCCGAGCGACGCAATTTTCGTGTTTAATGCGTGAGTTGGGGTCGGCTGACGTCATTTTGGCCTTTGTAGGCATTGTAAAAAGGATATTTAGAACCATACACACATGATGATAACGTCATAGCACACTGACATTAAGGAACACAAAACGGGCCCAGCTACAGAAAATAAATATTGCGCTCGTAAGAAATAAATACGTCTGTAACTTGTTAATTACAAAGAAGAACACACCTCTGATCATCTAAGTTTAATAGTATGTGTTGATGCATTGTTATATAGCAGGTCATTTCATATACGTCACTTGAGCAAGCGCCAGTTTTTCACTTGACAAACAAAAAAACACTGCGATCAAGTGCAAGCTATTGCAACGAAAGCGGGTTATGTCAAATCTTCAGAACTGCCAATTCGTAAAATTGGCGATTAGTAAAAAAGGTTAAAGATCGCAGGAACTTCCTCGCTAAAAAATGCTGTGATTATTCGGTGACCCAGGGTTGAAACAATTTCCCCAAGGCCCTACATGCGCCGTATACCTTTTGTTATGATTTTCAGAAATTCAGACTTTCAAAGGAAGCTAGAAAATTGCGAAAATTTTATCCTAAAAGCAATGTGGAGCGCAAGCTCGTCTGCTTCTTTTTTGCAAGGGTTGTGGTGACATCAGAACGCCGAGGTCTTAGTGGCTCCGATTGAAGGATAGTGGGTAGACTTAAAAGCAAGCTGCCTTGAGGCCTACCCACTATTATTTATTCAGAACCAATCAGAGCTCGGCGTTCTGACGTCACTACAACCCCTACTAAAAGAAGCAGACGAACTTGCGCTGCGCATATCGTAAAATCGTTGATTAGTATACTTGGGAATTGTGTGAATATTTATACAGCGTGTAGTTGGTCAGCCATTTCAAAGTTGCGACGAGTCACTCGCTGTATATGAGCAATTTAGCCAATGCAGTATAACCGCTAGCTTGGGGTCTATAGGTCTTTAACGTGCACCACGCAGTAGTAATACACAACCGCAGACCGGTACGATGCTCATCCAGATCGAAACAGGCAGGGGTGGGGATTGAACCCAGGTTTCCTGGTTGATTAGTACAAAACGTTAACATCGCAGGAGCTTCCTCGCTAAAAGTTTGTGATCATGCGGTCACCTGGGGCAAAAACAAATTCCCCAAGGCCCGACATGCGACGCATAGATTTCGCATCGATTCTCAGACACTCCAACGTTCAAATAAAGCTAAGAGAAGGCGAAAATAGCATGCTAAATGTGTTATCGATCCTCAAACACATCCGGAAACCCGAGCACCGCTAAGGCGATATTACTGATGCTGTCGCACAGGTGCTAATATCCAGAGCGATCTTGCACAGAAAGGGTATAAGGTATCATTCTTTCAGATCTTCACGTTATACCTACGTCAGAAAGTACGAAGAAGCCCCAAATCGTCGGCAAGCTGCGGCACATCATGACTCCGCGCAGCGAACAAACTCGCATCCACCAGCTCTGGGCGCTGCCATCTTACCGATGACATCACGGCTCTTAAGAGGTCACCTGACGAGTCGTCACTCGGTTGCTACAGAAACCGAGCCAGCTCAGCTCGTTGCTATGGTACCGCGTGTGACCAATCGCGGTGAGAGGCGGCACAGGGAAAAGCGTGGCGCTACTCTGGCAGCTACGCTGCCATATCGAGTGGCTCTAGTACCGACGCGTGGTACCGACGCACAGTAGAACTCGCGCAAAAGCAGTTGTGGTGCACCCGCAGTCTCGCTCTTGTTGTTCTGACATCTTTGGCTCGCCCACTGCGGGCATCCAGGAATCTGGCCCCCTAACATCCGGCGCCTTTTCTGTCTTTCATGTGGCGTTCCAAGCGGCACACGACGGCAAATGCGCATCAAGCTAATCTTGACCAGGTGTCGCCCTCTATACTTTATATTAAGAAACTGCTACTTGCCGTAACTGATTGGGAATAGTTTGAGGTCTAACAACGTTATTCAATGTAATAAATCGACATGGAAGTTCTAGAAAATGTAATATAGAATGATGCTTCGTAATTCAATGTTCTGTATGTTTGATTAGTTGACGTGATTCGGTTTTCATAACAGGATGAAATAATACCCTTTTGAGTTTTTTTTAAATTTTAGACTATACCTTATCTGTTCAGTTCGCTGCTTACCTTTTTAATTCATTATATTCAACCGACCCTTCAAGTAAATTATCGCGGACTTTAGGATGTTACAAATCGAGAAGTAATTTTTCCAATATTAATAACTAAATATAATCGTAATATCGAGACAATAATGTATCGTTGGAGAGCAGTTCTTTAATTTAACGTTAACTACATCACCGTAGGATGCATAGGAAGGAAGGTATAAACCGTCAAAAAAGGACCGAAACGTCATGCACGGTGGGGTTAAGACAAAGCATAGCAAGTCAGTCTAAGACCTGTTTGCTGGGTATCTCTCCCGGCGGTTAAAATATCCGCCAGAGCAATTTTCAGGTCATGTGATCGGCTCCGTGGGGAAAAATAACGTTCCGGTCGATTCTGCTCAACGAACGTATGCCCTGCCTGTCGTATTTTCTGAAATATCGCTGAACGCGACCTTCCCCAGAAACAATTTTACCTGCCGATCCTAAAGTATACGTATGATATTAATTTCACTTACATTTCAAGCCTGTTCATCTCCTTTATTCAAGCAACATCGAAGCAGAATAATCGAAGTGAGGACGAACTTGCGACAGCCCTTTGCCTGGAACACTAGGTTGCTTTAGTTTCTTGTCCGCACAGAGCCAGTCGCATAACCTCAAGATCTCTCTTGGGGCTATTTTAACAGCTGAGAGCGACACCCGCATTCATTAGCAAAGCAGCCCTGGCCCGATTTGCGGAACGTATACTTACTCAGGTCACAAGAGAACCGACCCACGTCTTCACAGAAACAGATTGTAACCAACAGAAAGATAAAATAAAACATTAACTGCAGGGATAATATTCATACCCCATGTCAGTGATTCAGAGAGCTGCCGCGCGGTGTCCACCATGGAGGGCGACAGTTCCTCTTGGACGTCTGTGCCATTCCTATGAATGGCCTCGGTGGATTTGGCTTGGCGTTGCAGCGATCTGCGGAGTTCGGGCACGGGTGCGGCCTGCGAAGCCTGGAGCCCTAGGCGGTTCTGCAGCTCCTTCGTGAAGGAGTATCCCGTTGATTCAGGTATGATGGCCTCGCGATGTCTCCAGAAGGTGGGCGGTGGAGAGGACGGACGCGGCAAAAGCATGGCGGGAGGCGGCCTGGAGGCAAGCAGACAGTCACCATTTTTAAAGCGGTAGCTTTATAGGCCGACCAGCCTCACGGTCGTGCAGGAGCCAAATGTGTAGGACGGTTAGTCCGTAATCACTCAACGATCTTGAAGAAAAAAGAAACGGCCATCGGTGCAAGGGTTTGAACCTCGGTCACCGGTGTGGAAGCGAGTGAGCTGCTGTCTGAGCTACGGATCCAGCACGCATGAACAGGAGGAGCAGTGCCAGGTGGTTTAAGAAAGCGCGCGGAGCAGAGAGGGTTAGAAAGGGCTAGACAGAAGGAGCAGAAACAGGTGGTGTAGAAAGAGAACGCGCGGAACGAGGAGTGGAAAGGGAAGAAAAGCGCGCTTGGCTTCTCTTAGTGATCCAGAAACTTCAATGTGAATGCTATGTATATGGCGCGCGTTTTCCGCTGCGTTCCCCTGTTCCCTCCCAGAGGTCAAAACAGTCAAAACCGTTAGCGCGAGAAAAGCAGAACAGGTGATATGAGCGAGAGGCGGCATCCAGGCTGAGCCCCCTCTCCTCCTCAACTCGAAGGAGAGTGAAAGAGTGCTGACGTTTCGACCGCCAATCAGACAGCGCGTGATATGCGTCACCGAGTAGAAAGCCTAAATTGGAGAGAGATTCCATCTCAAACCGCGGCGATCGGTCGCAACTCGCAAGGGCGCATGCGCTTCGTTTTCGCGGTGCGAGGAGGAAAGCACAAAGTGGAGACGTATGGCAGACGATCAACACTTTTGTCACCTCCTCGCAGCTCGTAGGCTCGTGTTGCGAATGCGGCCCGGTGCAGTCCATAGATCACGTGACCCTTATCGCGAATAGATGGAGACTCTCTTAAATAGAGGCTCTCTGTCACCAAGTCCTCTGGCCCGCGGCTACACTTTAGCGAAGCAGGGTTTTTCCGCTGTGCGGATGCCGGGGACGCCCGCGGCTCCGCGCCTTGACGCACGCCGCAGCTAGCCGATTCGCCGATCGGAAACTCCGGCCGGACACGATCCACCACCACGAGCCGATCGGAAGCCCAAACGAAGAGACGCTTGTTTTCCCGGCACCGAATAGCGCATACATAAATATTTGCAGCACGCTCGTACGAAGGCTTTTGTCGCCAAGAGGTCGAAATACAGCAATGACAGCCAGGGGTGTCTCTTACACTTAGTACTAGCGACTGCAAACACACAAACAAACAGTATGTCATTTGCGCTTTTTCACGCACGGCATTGCAGTTAAAGATACCCTGGAAGTCACCGAGAACGCTGTTTGAGCCTTTAGACACACAATGTGTTCACACGTAAAACATTCTAATGGTAAGCTTTGATGTGTAATCTCGAGTGAGTTCCTGTTGTGAAACGGCTGTGAAAACACATTACACGTTGAGTTTCTTGTTAATTTCTTGTGACTTATTAGGGACACATCAAAATTGAACCAGAAATTAAATATTCGTTTTCATAAGGGTATGGGAGCCATTGACCGTGATTGAATAAATAAAAAAATAAGAAGAAACTGAACGCGTGGGTATCAAGCAGCTTCGCTGTTGAATATGTTTGACATGCCGAATACCACCCGTACTCTTTTTCTTGTAACAATTAAAGTGTTATATTGCTAACGTCAGTTGCCGGTCGTTGGAGGCATATGTTGAAGCAACGAGATGTCTTCGCAATCGGATAAATAATTTGTGGATTTCTATACATATTCTTTCATAAACTTTCGACACGGTATCTATCTAAGTCAACAAATGCCAAGCAGCTCACAATAATTTGTTAGTACATAGTCTTACACTCCAAACGTACAAAGGCGGATGTTCTGATAGGCTACTTAAAGAAGTGTTCCTGAGAACACTTAACGGTGTGCATTATAAGTATACGTTATTCGTATGATTTGAGTACGGCTACAGTATAATTTGACTACAGTTCTACTGCGTCTGATAGTTTCGTATTTACGAGAATACTTTCAGTACGGCACCCTTTCTACTTAATGTATGCTACAGGCACACTCTCAGTACGCTTTCAGTAGGGAGAGTACATTTTTATTCTACTTAGTACATCTACAGTATACTGATTTTGTACTGTTTTTTTTTGTTTACCAAGGGTTTGATTGGTTCCTTCGGCTTACATACGACGTCTGCTAGCTGCGGCTATCGGGTGATGGCGACACCAAATTTATTCACCACTAACTCTATCTTCTGCGAATACGTCCGCCGCTGAGTTTGAAAAATTTGTTGGCCTATTTTTTACAGAAAGAGAAGTACCGCTTGATTATTCAGAAGGCCTCAATTCAAATTCTGTGAAAGGTTGAGCTATCTTGTGCAGGCGCCAGTTTTTTCGGCTCGTTTTAGAGCGAATTGTGCACTGTACGCGGCCCTATACATCTGCCATTTTTGAAGTAAACAAGGGCATGATCACCTTGGCAACGCGGGGATAGGGCTAGGTAAGGGGGCCGTAGATGTTCGGCCTAAGTGCTCCTGCGGCTCGATGTTGATGACGACCTGATCCACTCCGAGGACGTTGCGCAGTTTGTCGTCCTTGGCCAGAAAGAGCTCGGGCTCAGTTGGAGACGGCGACAATGGCTTCCCCTGTCTCCGAAAGCCTCGGAACAGTTGATCGCTTCCTGCAACAGTATAAATCAGCCGTTTTGCCAGTCCATACGCAGCCGATGCTACAAGCGCGAGCATGTTGCCCTGAGCAGTGATTGCACTGCACGAGCGCGCGTGGTTGACAGGGACGCTGAAAGCAAGGAAACTCGCTCTTGTAGCTGCAGAACCCAGGGACCCTGAGTTCAGTTCTCACCCCTGTCCATTGCAATCTGGATGAGCATCGTGCCGGCGTGCGATTGTGTATCTCCACTGCGTGATTAGCGTTACAGCCCGCGGGCCAGCAGTCGAACTGCACTGGCTAATAAAATTTCTCGTCTGCTGCGGAAACAGCAGAAGCTCACTGAGGCTGGATAACTTCCCGATTGTCATACACACGGCACATTTTTAAAGCGATGGCGTTAAGGAGCTCGCGCCGCGGGAAAGTCGGCGTCGGCGGCGACGTGACGGAAAAATCCTGATTGGTGGATACGGTCATGACGTCACAGTCACATGAACTGGCGTGGGCATTTCAAACAACCCACAGCACTCACGTGAAACGTGACGTCACGCGTGAAATGAAAGTGTTTAGAAAACATGACATGTAATGCGAATTAAAGGTCGCCGCATGTCTCAAAAGATTTTTAGGCTAAAAAGTAATTCATTTGCCCTAAAAAAATTTGAACACTTTTAGGTGGGGTTCAAACCCACGACCCCTTGGTCGCGTGCCAGACACTCTACTAACTAGAGCCAGAATTTATACCTTTTGCTATCGCGTTCCACTCTTACAGGCGAAGATTAAGTGTTCTCCAAGTTTTTGTAATAAAATAGAATTTTGGAGACCCAAAACATCTTTCTCTTAAAACACAGAATGCGTTAGAGAGGGTGGTATTATATTACCTTTACGTATTCGTTATAGAGCTACACAAATGTTCTTGGTGTAGGTGAGTTATACGGTCGGGGGACATAATCTACGGAGTTAATCGTCACGATGAATCAGATAATAGACCTTTTGCAAGATCAAAGCGACCCTAGCGGCGTAGTGCCGCGCTAAGCATCTTGGGAACCCTTTGGTCACGGTTTCGGTTTCGATTTGCCAACCTGGATTCACGGCACCCCGTTACGACCAATTACAGTGCTTACATTTTCGAATATAGGAACTTCCTTAAATTTATAATACTGAAAGTGTTGCCTACCGATGCGGTTATAATGCTGGGGCCCGCTTTTTAAAGGGCTCCCTGTGTACCAGAATTTGTACGCAGGTAAGCACTGGAAGAAGTGCACTGGAACGATCATCCTGCTCCATCGCCTCAATGTCCCAGGCTTCTTAAACGACCCGTGTCCCGGGAGGGTCATGCTCCACTCTGAAGATGTAGCCAGTCTGCCAAAAAGGGATGGGACGGGGCCGGCCGTTCTCGCGTACTCTCCGCTAAGCCTAGCCTGGTCCTTACGGCCGCTGGAGGTGTGTGGTTCATGGAGGTGAAAGCCCCCGTTGAACCATCACAATGCGAGCGAGCGCTGACTTTATTTTCACGCAGTGCTGAGGTGCTCAACTTCGTCATCGAAATGGAAACCATCCCTCTCCTTCCTATGGCCAAAGAGGTCCCATAATGCAGTGGGCGCAGTGCTGCACGCAGGGATTTTTGCTAGTCCATTCTATAACATTTGTTAACTTTTTAATTAGTGCGAATAAACAGATGATTTTATCTAAAAACTTGGTGAGCGTCATCAAAAACCACTAAATAAGTGCATTTTAGGAAGATATTTGCGTGGGAAGCGTGGTGGAGCGCTGAAGTTACCACTCGTGTGCCGGGTGCAATGGTGGCAAAGCGAAAACGCGGATGATAAGAGACGGAAAAAACATTTGCGGCTCCAATCCACGAAGGTGGCAGCGAAGGTGGCTGGCCTGTGAAGCTGTGGTATCACCCTGCAACGATATGCCCACTGCACTACAGACCCTTTTCATGGCAAACGTCACCAGGTGGTGCTCCAGTCTTTAACGTCCCAGAGAACTTCCGGTTTATAAAAGGAATGAACGAAGGTCACCTTAACACCGCTGCCTGAAATGTAGATGAAACGTTTAACTACCAGTTCTTCAGGAGAGCGCCAAAAGAACGAGGGAGTGCGATACCTGTTCAAATGTTTCGAGTATTCTTGTGAACCAACTTGTCTCTTTCACGACGTAATATTGCACAGCCGAATTCCCTCGTTTAATCTCCAACTTCGTTGTCCGCGTAGCATTTATGCTTTTTAGCACTCGTGACATAAGAGAGCTCAACAGGCTTCCAAAGACAGTGCTACCGGAAGCCGTTTCAAGAAACCAGTGACCTCCTGACCCGTGTCTTCTTCAGCTGCGGATGACCTCTGGAATGGAGACATCGATCGTGCCACTGAGAACTTGCTCCAAGCAAAAAGTGTTTTTATCAAATCGTGTTAGCTCGTGCGAATTCACTGAATAGGAACAAGTGTGTTTTCATCGAGACAGCTCGTCTGCAAACTTGCATAAGCCGCTTGGGACGCATGTGGGAGTTCATGTTTGTAAACAGCAAAAGGGGGTATATCAAATAATTGACGAAAGAAAAGTAAATGCACAGTACCGAAACGTTTTTAGAAATGGAAGACTTCGTACTTTGCTGTTGCCGCGGCAGCTTATGCAACCGCAATCTTTACCAAGAAGCGCATGCGGGCAGCGCTCGGTGCTTCGTATTGTTCGCGCGCGCCTTATCATCTATCACATGGATTTTACACTTGTTTTGTGTTTTTCTTATTGAAACAAGCGTTTAAACGACATGGAAGATGATAAGGCGCACGGAATAGTTTTCGGTCGACTACTGTTTTGTCGACAGAAACGAAAAAAATTCTACCAAGTCATATACAGCTTCGCTGTAAAATCGTGCCAGCACGTTTTAGCACCAATAGCCTTCGGCTTGTTCCACGAGTGGTAACTTTAGTGCAACGCCTTGCCGTGCCTCTCACGGGCCTCAAATATTTATAAAATTTACTTATTTAGTGGTTTTCGATGTCGTTCAGCAAGTTTCTGATTGGGAACATTAATTTATTTTCAATAATTAAAAAAAAAGATAAGCTTATCGACACGCTAATTCACCCACTTATCGTGACGATTATTCACCCATATGACGTCTCGCTGACCCTGTAACTCACCTGCACTGACGGCGTTCGTGTAGCTGTCACGGCCTTTTTGAAACAAATCTGCAAATCCTTAAAAAAAACACCTTGTACATGGCTCCAAGAAGTTTCGCGTTTCTCGCTCCTGGTACGGAAGAGCGTCACACGAGTGCTGCACGAGCGTTCAGTTGCAACTCCTGTCCTCAGCGATAGAACGCGAGCCTCAACCGAACGCTGACATCGCAGCCGTGTGGATTAGGGTCCCTGGTGTCCGATCTCTACCCACGCGTCATCTTCCGGCGGGTGACGTTGAGAATCCGGAGGCACAGCCTGGTTAAGGCTCTTTCACACCGCATCGTTTAATTCCGTCACGTTGGTTGCGTTCCAAAACTTAACTGGAGTAGATTTTGTATGGTATCGAGTCAAGTTTGAAACAGGGAGAAAGTGATACAACTTCGCGTAGGCGTCCGGAGGGGGGTGCAAGTGTGTGTGTCTGTATGTGTGAGTATGTGTGTGTGTGTGTGGGTATTGACTACGAGATGTTTCGGTGGAGTACATTTAGGCCGGTGTAGCTCCGCTACTGGGTGATTTCACGTCAGTTCATACAATGATGATCCGGGTCATAACTTTGATAGTTTTTTAAGACCATATTTGAAAGCCATGTTCTCTGGAGGAACATGCAGTTATATATGAACAACGTAACAATCTTGTTTTCGCTGAGTTATAAAATAGAGAAGCACGAGGCACGGAAATTGAGAAGATTTCACGATGCTACTTTGCACAGTCGTCATTTTATCCTCGAAGCTTTGACGTCACCATAACGTTTTGTAATATATTTAACGAGAGATTTACGACATATACGGGAAAAATAAAAAAATCTCATTAAAATGCTTTTACGCAAAAACAAAACAAAAAACAAACAAACAAGAAAAACAACGAACATGTTATAAAACCTGTTTTAGAGACGTATTCACAATTTTTTTGGAAATAAACTATCTTTTATAATACTTAACAAGACATATCAAAATGCGCGTCTTTAAATTGAATTTACGAATATATAAAAATAATAACCTATGCTGCGTTGTCCCCTGGTTATGAAGGCGGAAATGCAGCGGATTTTTGGAAAAGTAACAAGATTGGGCGTCGATATTAAAAAAAAAGAACAAAAAATTCATTTTTTTTAAAACTTCTTTTGGCACTTTGCAGTAACTTGATCTAACTTGTGATGGCAAAACATTGAGAGGCATATGACCTCCGAACAAAAACAGCTACGACAAAACCTTCACTCGGAGCGAGCCGACGCCTTCGTTATAGCGGCTTTGTCGTATAACTTTGCCTTCATGGAAGCGTCACAAGCTGGAAAGCGGGATTCTATCGTAGATACTGGAAACTTCTGCTGTTCCGAGCATTGCTTTATTGTTGTGTGACCAACACCCCTCCCCCCTCCCCCTCCCTTCTTTCCCACCTGTTAATCACGAACAAGAAACGTCTGTGAACGTAACTGCTGGTGGCAGTTACGAATCGTAAGCCCATTCATTACCTTGAAACCCAAAGCGAAATACGAGAAGAGTCAGTTACGGGAAAATAAGGCGAGAGGAGTTGTAAAAATGGAAAGCATGCAGGTCCGTTGGTTAGGAAACATTAGAATCTAGACCCTGAGACGAGAAAAAAAAATATAGTGGACAGTGCGAAATGAAATCTCCAACGCAGCTCAGCTTATTCACACGAAGAACAACTATAAATGTATGTCCACACAGAAAGAAAAAAACGAAGAAAGATAAAGATATGCGACCGCAAAGACTTGACCGAACCCGGAGAGACAAACTAAATCCCTCCAAGGTTAAGGACAGCAACGGGAACGCGCAACTCTCCGAAGGACCTAGACAGATAAGTTTCACCACGCTCTATGAACCGACCTCCCTTCCAACCAACCAACCAACCAACCAACCAACCAACCAACCAACAAACAAACAAACAAACAAACAAACAAACAAACAAACAAACAAACAAACAAACAAACAAACAAACAAACAAACAAACAAACAAACAAACAAACAAACAAACAAACAAACAAACAAACAAACAAACAAACAAACAAACAAACAAACAAACAAATAAATAAATAAATAAACAAACACGCACACGCACGCGCACGCGCACGCGCACACACACATGCACATGCACACGCACACGCACACGCACACGCACACGCACACACACACTACACTACACTTCAACACCGAAAACCTCCAAAACACTACAATAACGGAAACTTTCACAGGGTGATTAAAAAAAAAAAAAAAAAGACGGCTGATTAAAGCTATGCTGACAGGAAACTCGTGTTCTTGGTGCGGAGCTAGAAACAACACCAGCTTAACCGTGTGCGACGCACTGATTATATCTGCAAGGGAAGACAGAAGTTGACAACTACAAGGACATGTTTTTTTTTAATCTGAGCGGAAATTCGGAGCCGGGAGTGAGGAATTCAGAACCTTTCAAATTGGCGCTTGCGAGGACGTTTCAAGTTTTGTCATTTATGAAGAAAATAAGAGTTTAGCGTTCGATCGAACAACCTTGGTCCAACGATTCAGCACCGTGCGATTTTTCTGTGTGGACTATATAAGGAGACACAAGAAGAAAGTATATAGCGATAAGCACCTCGTATACGGGTAGGGAGACTCAACAAATTGCGGTTCTAAGAGCTACTGACACCACGGACAGTGAATGAATCTGACCTTTTATGCCAACGCTGCTAAAAATACCACAAGAATGACATTGCTTCTCCCCACAAAGTGAGTTCATTAAACTCTTCTTTCCGAGACTCTGATGAAATTCTGGCTGAAGTGACTGAAGACTTGTGTCCTGCTAGTCCGTCAGATTAAAAAAAAAAAAAAAAAAAAAAAAACTGAAGTGAGTTTTTTGATTAGAAGAAAGCTGTCAAGTGTTTATGGCGTGACAACCGGCGAAGACAGTTGTGAGCACTGCGCGGAGTGGTTAGACGCGTTCCGCGAAGCGCTGAATGCATGCACTTTCCACCAGGAACGCAAGCGATTGTACACGCTACTGCCACCACGCATCTTGAAGAAAGAAATATTGCGTCTGGTGCCAGAAGCGGCTGCCTACATGACTGGTCAAACAAGAAAACTTAAGCGTAAAGGTGGTGTATGGGTAACCCCCGATTCCTTCATGGGGGAAAAGGCGAATGCCGAAGACGTCAGGGTTGCACTTGAGTGCTACACGCGCGACGACCTCGCATGCTCTGTTCAAGGCCCCAACAAAAAGGACGTCGTCAAAGACATGATCATGATCAAAGCCAACAAGACCAAAACTGTAAAAAAGATTTATAAGCCGTTCTATTAAGGAAGTTTGCCAGCTGTTTAGGAAGGACCATCCCCATCGAGAACTAGGTATCTTCAAATTTTATTCCCCACGACAAAATAGATAAAAATAGATTCTCCAGCGCGAGGTGTGCGCATGCATGTATTGCACCAATTTTCAGTTGCTTTTAACGATAATAACAAATGGTTCGAAGAAGACATTTACTGAAGACAACCTCAAGCGTATCAACCTCTGCAGCGCTCCACAGAACGATTGCTCTCTGAGCCGTTACGAAAAGTGCCCGAGAATGCAAACTATCTCGCTGCAGTCGCCTTATCTCGACGAAGACGAAGCCACCTGTTTCGCGTTATGGAATGCCGGCGAACTCGTCAAAAAGGTTACAAACGCTTCCGCCTTCCTGCGGGAAATGGAAAGCGAAAAGTATATGAGGTCTTCTTACATCCGTGACCTTCAGCGAAGCCTGATACGTGACACAAGAACCGCCTTACCACCTAAGGCAGTTATGTTCCACTTCGATTGTGCAAAAAATTGTAAAATAATCTTACAAACCTAACTGCAGAGTTCATTAGAAAAAAACTCAAGGGTACCTCTTCACATGTGTGGTTACGTCCCCACAAGGCACGGAAGGCTTGGTCGTTCTCAGCGATGACATGACACACGACACAGCTCACGTTCTTCTAGCCACAGAGGCCTTAGAAGAGTATGGGGTTGAACATTACCCAGTCTTTTCTGAAATAAGTTTTGTATCAGACGGAGCGGCGGCGCATTTCGAGAACCGCTTCCCATTGCACGAATTGCCTCGGAAGCCACACTCTTCGGCAAGATGGATCTTTTCGGCCACTGGACACGGAAAAAGCACTTGTGATGGAGTAGGTGGTGTTCTTAAACACCATGCTACGCTATTCAACTTGAGATCTTCGCTCAACTTAATGATAGTCACCGCTAAAGACCTTGTAGAAGTGCTGAGTGAAAAAGTAACAAATGTCTGCATGTTCCACATTTCAGCGGGACGGGTTCGAGAGTTTCGTGCGGTGAAGCTAGCAGAGTGGACCACCGGAAAATCTGTTAGAGGAATCCAGGCATCTCTTCTGTGGAAGTCATAAAATGCCGAGAGGCAGCATCTATACATGCCCACTTTGCCATATACTAAGACTTTTAAGGTTATGTATGCATAGTCAGCGAATTTGCAGAGTGATGCCGTTTTGTTTTTGTGAATTGTAAGCTAAGTAATGGTATTCCTGCTCAAAGTCCCATTTCGCGTCAGTTACTTAAAAAAGAAAAAAGAATTTGAAAAATATAAAATGCATGTTATAAACAACGGTTAAAATGTTTCGTGCTGTGCGGCAAAGCCGCGATAACGAAGATCTCGGCTCGCTTCGAGTGAAGGTTTGTCGTAGTTTTTCCCGATTGGAGGTCATATGTTACATAATCTTTTGCCATCACAAGTTAGTTAAAGTCACGGCAAAGTGCCAAGGGGAGTTAAAAAAGAATAAAACATGATGCTTTTTAAATATCGACGCCCAATCTTGCCACATCTTGAGAAATCAGCTGCATTTCAGCGTTGATAACAAGAGTGCAATCAAGGGTGGGCGTATTATCTTTTTCATATTCGTAAGGATAATTTAAAGACGTGCATTTTGATATGTTTTGTGAAGTATTATAAAATATAGTTGACTTGCGAAGACATTGTGAATATGTGTGTAAAACACGTTATTTTGTCATGTTCGATTTTTTTTTGTTTGCATAGAAATATTTTGTTTAATATTTTAAATCTTTTTTTTTGCGTATGTGTTGTGTATTTTTTGAAATATATTAAAAAGTTATGGCAACGTAAAAGCTTCGATGAGAAAATAACGAGTTCGCAAATTGGCATCGTGAAGTC
This sequence comes from Ixodes scapularis, assembly GCF_016920785.2. Taxonomy (NCBI): domain Eukaryota; kingdom Metazoa; phylum Arthropoda; class Arachnida; order Ixodida; family Ixodidae; genus Ixodes; species Ixodes scapularis. The sequence goes on from NW_024609839.1 coordinate 35,273,475, forward strand.
TTGTCAATTACCACGCCTCGTGCTTCTCTATTTTATATATCAGCAAAAACAATTGTTACGGCGTTCATATCTAGATTTCATATATAGTTTTGACAAAAAATATCAAAATTACGACCCGGACCATCACTGTATGAACTGACGTGGAATCACCCTACTACATCCCACAAAAGACAGTCTACACTTACCGTCTGAGGCGTGTTCCCTCCTTGTTTGACAAGTCCTGTCAGATTGGTCACAAAAATACCGCCTAGAGACATGTTCGAAGAACTCACATTTCTAAAGCGAACAGTGTTCAAATATGCGTTAGGCCTGTCCGCGGATGCATCTGCCATCATGTTTGCATTAAGTATCATGTCTTCTGTATGATGTATCAGGAGAGTGCGGCTTAAAGCTGGGGTCACACTTATCATACATCATACAAAATACGGTCTGTAGACACGAGCCCCCGCAATATCAGCGTGCCCCCATGTGAAGTGGGAGAGGTGCAGCCCGTCGAAGTGTCTCTTCAGCTTCGTGAGTTATTCTCACGGCAATCTCATCTACGATGTGGCGCTGAAGGTATACTTGGCGTACCATATCAAGTAAGTTGTAAAAACAAAAGAACACCACCCGTTCGATGCTGATCTTGTTAGACTTCAGCTCAAGAACAATCTACAAATAAGCAACGCCGTCGAAGTTGCTGAACTTGAGAACAGCCCAATAGGGAGTTGGCACATTCAGGGAGCCTAGTATGTCGCAATCGATGCCTGGTGGGATTACGGCAAGAGCTTCGCTGTTCACCACTAGTAACAACCAATCACTTTGCTGAGCAAGCGCCGAACGCTTTGCAAGGATGGGCTCTGGTGGACTTGCCTTCCGCTTCCTTTCCTCTCGTTCTGCGGGAGGGTTATTACTCATGTCCTGGGGTACACTTGGCAGCAGAGTCGGCACCACGTCTGGCGTAAGTGCGGGGTGTCCACGAAAAATCCTCACTTCCTTTCCGCCGATATGTGGACGTGGTCTCGAAAGATGCAGCGGGGCTAGAAGTGCAGGTAGCAGGCAACGCTTGTTCCTTCAAAACGCTTGTTTGATCGTTGCAGATTCTTTTCCCAAAGATATATTGCGGATCTGTCCTTTGAAACACCGAAAGAACGTCGTTTTCACGCTCTTCACTCGGATGTAGCCCGTTTGGCAAGGTGCGCCGCAAGAGTTCTGTCGCCGTTTCGCCGACGGCATTTCGGCGCTACCCTTACGCGTTTACCATTTGCCAAATCAGAACACACACGATTCAAAACACATTTAGATCGAACACACGAAACTATGAAATCGGGATCGGCTTACCGACATGCGCACCGCTCAAAGTAAAAAAAGAAAAGAACACGCAATGGCGTCGTCGACACCAAACGTATTTTCCTCCAAACGTGGTGGGCTGCACGATTTTCTCCTTGTAACTCGACTACAGCGCCACCACAAACTGTCAATACACGCGCCCTGACGAGCTCCCGTTGCCGAGCCGCTCCGGTATTAACATTACCCAAGTATTCTAGTACACTGTACTAGAGCTCTCGTGCTTGTGGCATTGGCTGCAGTTTCAGCTTAAGGGTGAATACGAGTATAGACGATTGCAAGCAGGGCACCTAACGGCAGCCATGCCACTGCTCGTACGGGCAATCAATTGCAAGCTTGCCAAGGCTACGTTCACGTGCACGCTGCACGTGCTTGCACGCATGGTGCACCAGTCGGGTGCCATGCTTTCCATTATCTACGGTGGCATGATGATAACAACTGAGAGAAATTTTGCGTATGGTCTTAGGGTACGTAGGGACGATGTTGAATTGAACTGACTTTCCAAGTGAACGCTCGACGTGCCGTCTTTCTGAGCGATGTGGATGGTAGTTTCCTCCAGCACTGGCGGCAGGCGACCTCGACCAGATTTAAGTAAGCGTCTGGACCCCCTCGTTGGCGGCTGTCCGCGGTTCCCGGGGGACGACCACAACCTTGCGGAGAGGCTGTCAGACATCTGCAACGACGCAGTTTCAACAATGGCTCAGCTAAATGTCACCTGCTAACTCCTTTGAAGCCCAGGCATAGAACACCACCTCAGCTTTAATGAAAGGTTGTCAAAAGAAATTGCCACCCGCTGATCATAAGAAGCTAAAAACATATTTGTCATTAAAACAAAAATCCACAAATTATAACCTTTCTTCTCTCTCTCCCCCCCCCCCCCCCCAAAAAAAAAAGAAAGAAAAAACAGCAACAACAACAACAGAAGATTTGATTTGGACCCTTGACAAGATCTCTAAGTCAAGATACGTGGCATTTTCAAGATAGCTATTGCGGTTTCGTGTATGTACTTGAGACGTCGCAAGTATTCGCCAATACACGAGCTTTTCAGTGTTAAAAAAAAAGCAGAGCTGAAAACTACAAAATATTGCGATGAACGAAATACATAATAGATATGAAACAATAGTAGTAACCTTCAGCTTGCACATATGGCATCATACCGGTACATGTAAAATTCATTGTTAAATCTATTATTAGGCTTTTTACAGTGTAGTAATAAGCAGGTCCTAGCGTTGAGGAGGTTGAATTCGGCAGTCATCGCAGTATAATTATTGCTACAACCTTTTCGATTCCGCAAGGGGTGGAATTTACAAATTTACAAGGCAAACAACAGTTTCCCAGCGCAATTGAGGGTAATTGTGGTAAGTCTCTTTCTTATTGGTGTTCTTTTTTGTCCGGCCACTGGTGCAATACATGTCGATTCTAACCTGAATGCTGGCCCTCCGGGTCTTGTCGTCGACGTAGCGTGCGCCGGGCCTGGTATCCCAGGAGTGACCGGGGCCGTGTTTCCCCCTGTCTTCCACGGCTCTCCTCAAGGACAGGCTGGGCTCCGTCTTGCGGTGCACACGGGTGGACGACTTTCGACGCTTGGGCGTGCACTTGGACGCTGCGTCTCGGACGTCTGCAGTTGAAGTGCTGTCAGAGCGCTCTTTGTGGAACCTGGGGAAGACGAAGACGACTGATGCCTGACGCCCATGCTTATATAATAGACGTGAAACAGACTAGAGCTCATTGATAAATAGACTAATCTCACTAAGTGTTCGGCGCATGCGTAACGCACGAGGGCTCGTGCGTTTCGTATTCCACAAGCGCAGACCTCCAGCAAGGTGCACGTGAAGAAATACTGAAGTTCCCTCGATGCATTGCGGCAGTGGTGGCGTAGTCAAACTGGCTGGTGAGATCGATCTATTCACGCTTCGCGTTTTGTACCAGTAGCGCCAACCGTTGTCTTGTAAACGCACAAGACACGTGCCATGAGCGGGTCTTTCCCGCCATTCGCTTCTTAGGGCCGCTTATTTCAGTGCATCACCGCCATTTCCTCCCGAAGGCCGCACGGGGCATGCGTCTCGTGCATCGACGCCTTTGACGCTGGCGACGTGCCCGAACAAACTCGTCGCTGTGGTCTGCATACGCGATTGTCGAAACGTTCACTGTGTCGTCTTTATTTTGACTAATTTTTAGTGAGTGAGTGAGAAAACGTATTTATGTAAAGAAAGGATACATCACGACCTCTTGATAGATTCGTCTAACCAGAACGGGGGTAGGGGTTTGGGAGAAGGGTAGAGTGAAGAGGCTTAATGTAACAAGCTATCCCCGATGAGCGGACGAAACTAATCAGTGAATTGAGAATGTGTTAGCGGCAACCTAAATGAAGCAGGCATCCTAGAAGCCGTTACCCAAGCACTGTAGGTGGTCACACGCATGTCGTATATCACAAAATGGCTCCCAAACGCGGACATCACTTTCTTAAACCTGCGAGCGGCACGGACCATAGGTGCTGGAGCGTGGGATGGGTCCAGTCCTCGTACATAACTGGTCTAGCCTCTTCAGGGAGTGAGTTTATGGCGTTGCTACGATGCTCTGCGACCTCCTTGCACGTCCATACGAGATTGATGCACGTGGCTGGAATCCCGCGGTGCGTGCGGAGCGGGTCAGGGCCAGCGTCTTCGGGTGCGGTGAAACATCGCCAGCCAGACTGGGGTAATTGCTGTCTTTGTTTGAAGCCTGCGTATGCAGACTGGTTCCCACCTGGCTGTAATCAGGAGGGACAGGGCCATCATCGGAAGGAAGTAGGGCGGCGAGCCTGAGCTTTTCGGTAGCCCTCTCCTCAGGCAGCCCCCCCCCCCCCCCCCCTGGCTACGTGCCTGCCTCTCCTCTTGTTTGATATCCTCAGTGTCGCGTGGGAGGCCCAGATCTTCTTCCACGAAGGGGAGACCGTGGCCAGGTGAGAGCACGAAACCTGCGTGTAACTGCGCCCTCACGGCCTTGTTCACCCTCTCGTTCCCCGGGACACCTTCGTGTCCGGGGACCCACGAAAGCACGATGCAGACTCGCGGACGAGATTCAACAATGATGCTCTTGATTTGCTTCACCAACAGATTTTTGCCGTTGTCCCGGCCGCGTTCTTAGAGAACTTCACGGGAATGGTGAAGATGCGTGCTTCAATGACTGTTCCGGAAAGCTTATGAGCCGCTTCTTGGATGGCGTGGAGGAGCGCTAGGAGCTCCACCGTTTTCGGACTGCTAGTTTTGCACGTGGTGCCACTCCATGTGCTCCTGGAGACGGAGTGCCATGTAATCTGGCAGCATTTGCATACATGACCTCGCCGCCGGCCGATGCATCAATTTTTTTAGATGCTTGTCCGCCACGTGCTTACGCCTTCCTTTGGGCTCGTCTTATTGATTCTTGAGAACCGGTTTGATCGGAACGACGGGCTTGTTCTCCCATGGCGGAGATGTAGTTAGCATTGCTGCTGCGTTTACGAGAAGCTGATGTTTATCGTGTTTGGTGAGGTTGATTGTGCCCAGTGGAGACATGTAAAGACGATTTTCCTGCCCAACGACCATCTCTTTGGCGATGTCACGCAGAATATTGATCTGTGCGGCAGCTTAGAGCTGTTAAACCAAGGTAAACTCGGGTAAGCGTGTAATGACTCTCACTGCCTTTCTGTTGAGTGCGACCAGCGCTGCTTCTTGGGTCTTGGTCAGGCGGAGGTGATTCAGACTGCGAAGGACTTTGGACGCCAGAAGTGACCTGACAAGTATCTTAGTATCTTGGGAAGGTCCTCCCGAGCACCCCACGTCTTGCTGGTAATTTTCTCGAGAAGGTTTATACCTTTTGGTTTAAGCCAACTTGACGCGCCTCCACATTGGGCGAAGGTGACGCCGAGAATCTTTAGGATGTCAGCAAACTTAATGTTGGCGCCGTTCAGTTGGAGGAGAATGGGGCGCTTGGGCTTCCGTCGTGTCTTGAAAATGGTCATGCAGTCAGTCTTCTCGGTGGAGAAGTAAGCGCAATTGTACTGCGAATGCATTGGTAATGTCAAAGGCGCGCTGCATTATCTGCTCTTGGGTTTTGGCAGGACACTTTGTAGTCCAGAGCTGGACGTCATCAGCATAAATGGTGAAACTGACGTCCGGGACATCTTGCAGAGCGAAAGCCAGATCAGCCATTGCCATGTTAAACAGCGCGGGGGAGAAGACCGCGCCCTGCAGGACCCCTACGTTATTGTTCTTCCACTGGATTTTGGTGCTGTCAACGACGGCTTAAAATAATCTGTCATTGAGAAACGTCTTAATGAAGTTGAGGAGCTTTCCCCAAATGCTCTTTTGAGCGGCGTCAGGGACCGTCTTGTGTAGTATAGAATCAAACGGCTTTTTTTAATCGATGGCAGCGACAGTGCGGGGTTGCGTCCTGAACTGTGGTTTAATGAAAAGGTCTTGGTGAAGCATGGGGAGGCTCTTCTATGTGGACAATCCCGGCCTGAAGCCGGTCTGCATAGGCTGCAGCGCATTTCGGGTTTCGAGGACCCACGGAAGCCGGGCCGGAACCATGCGCTCGAAGATTTTGCAAAGGTTCGAAGTCAGCGAGATAAGTCTCAAATTTTGGACGGAAGTAGACGGTTTTGAGGGCTTGGGTATGGAGAAGATTGTGGATATCTCCTAGTCGGCCGGGATCTTAGCGAAATCCCGGTCGTCGTTTCACATCTGCAAAAGTTCTTTCATGTCCTCCGCTGGAAGGTTCCGAAAGGCGGTAGCAGGGATGCCGTCTCGGCCAGGTGCCGTGTTGGTCTTGCTGGACTCTAGAGCTTCGATGAGCTCGCCCAGCGTACAGGGGGCGTTCTCCGGTTTCCCATGTTGAACGAAACCGGAGCCTAGATCTCAGTTCCCGGTGGCGGAGATTGTTGTGAAAAAACAACAACAACAAAAAAAAACAACTACCGGCATCGTTGATTAGGTCTTCTTCCGACACTCCGAGGCGCAGGGGTGAGTTGCTGCCAGGATTGCAAGCATTGGTCTTGCCCGCGAGGCCCTTGTAAGTCCGCCAGACATGGCGCAGACCGGCCCTCTTATTGGATGAGTCACACGGTTTTCTCCATCGGTTCCGGAAGAGTTCCAGAGTGTATGTTTGGCCCTGGCGGTTGCCAGGTTGAGCTTTACCTTGGGTCTGAGGGTTCTCTTTGTCTTGTACTTACTTAGAGCAGACAGTCTCGAAGCTCAGACAATCGTGTGGTAAAGATCCGGCTTCGGGGTATCCGCCTTGACTTGGTGCTTGGTTTTGGAATGATTAACCGCTTCCATGATTCCGCAATCAAGCGGAAGGCCTCTGAGGCTGTCCATGTTGGCACGAAAGGCATCCCACTTGATGAGGGTGACAAGTCTCTTGGGAGACTCTCGTAGCGGGAGGTCTATGCGGATCGAGAAGATCGAGAGGGAAAGAGTTTTTATTTTTCCCTTTTTTGTCGGCAAACGGCTGCACCGACATAATGTGGAAACATTTAGGTTCCCTGCTTAAAGGCGCTCCTGCCTCAAATAATATCGGAATGCTGCAGCATAGAGGTCTAAAGTTAACCAATCGAGAGTTGGCCAATGTGTTCAATAAATATTTTGTTGACATAGGTGTTAGCGCTGGTGTTAATGCTGATATAGCTAATGCTTGTAAACATGTTTGTCCCCATAATTGTACTTCCATCTTTGTTTTAAAACCAACTGATAGTTCGGAAATTCTTAAGGTGATTACACACGTAAAACAACAGCGGGAGCTGTGATGCCGACGGCTTACAAATTCGCCCAGTCAAGTATCTAGTTGACTTACTTTCATCAGTGTTAAGTTATATTTCTAATCTGTCTTTGGAAACGTCTGTGTTTCCCCAAAAAATGCAAATGGCAAAAGTAACTGCTCTATATAAAAAGATGACAAAAACGAGTTAGGTAACTATAGGCCTATTTATGTACTGCCAGTTTTCTTTAAAGCTTTAGAGAAAATAGTTTATCAACGTCTAGTAGATTTTTCGAATAAGTAGGACCTCGTAAATTCATCGCAGTTCGGTTTCAGGAAGAACTGTTAAATTGAAACTGCACTTCTTAATCAAAAAGAGTATATTTTGGAACATTTTGAGAACAAAAAAATTGTTTAAGGGATCTTTCTGGACTTCACGAAGGCGTTTGACTTCCTTAGTCATGTGGTTCTACTTAAAAAGCGTGACGCGTATGGCATCCACGGACAAGGTTTGCCACTTTTACAGTCTTACCTAGAATATCGCCAACAGTATGTAAATATAAACGGTTAAATCCATCCACTGTAAGGTTCATCGCGTCAGGGGTCCACAAGAGAGCATATTGGGACCTTTCCTATTTAATTTGTACATTAATGATATCGTTAACGTAAATAAGCACGCAAAATTCGTGATCTACATGGATGATACAAGCGTATTTTTTTCTTCCGATACTTGCGATGGTTCAATCGATATGGCAAATCTGACCTTATCCAAGATAAAAAGTTGGGAACACAGCAACTCCTTAAAAATCAATATTCATAAACAAAAGCTGTGATTTTTCGTCCAAGAAACAAGCCCGGGGTGCTGTCTAAAGTACTCACTTTCAGCTCTACTCAAATCGAAATTGTTAGTTGTTTTGAAATTCTTGGAGTCATTTTTAGTGAGGGTATCTCTTGGGGGTTAGCCATATAAATTATCTTATCCCAAAGCTAGCTCGAGTAGTGGGAAATCGATACAGATCTGTGTTTCCAACAAATCTTAAATTATTGCTTTATAAATCATTATTTTTCTCCCACTTAATGTATTGCCACCTTGTTTGGGGAATATCAACATTTAACAATATTCAAAACTGTTTATGTTACAAAAAAAAATATTGAGATGTATATGTAACATGCCACGCGACTTTCATACCGTTGATTTATTTAAGAACTTTCAAATAATCACCATTCACAATTTATTTCAGAATCGGCTTTCTACTAGTTATAAAAGTGAAAAAATAAGAGGTACATGTCTTTTGGAAAACCTTGCGCCGCTGAGGGAAACTTCTCCACCGCATCCTACCCGTAACCCAGAGAAATGGAAGATGGTCACGCAGCGAACAAATTATGGCTCTCAAATGATAAATTCCACACTCCCACATTTGTTAAACAGCCTTAGCAGCAATAACATCGACCTAGAAAGTCTAACCTTTAGAGACTTGCGCTTATTACATGATTGTACGTGATAATTTTGTCTCTTAACATTTGCAAAAGGTGCTTTTAGTTTTGTGCACTAATTTGTTACATCGTTGCCTCCAGCACGCTATTATGTTGCTTTTTGTTTGTCTTCCCGCACGCTTCCTGCTGCCCATTGTAGGGGCCCAGGGACTCGTCAAGCTGCTCACTGCAGCATTTTTGCTTGGGCCACACCATGATAAAGGATGGAAATAAAGTATATTAATATTATTACTAGACAGTTTTAGTATAGCGTTGCTGGCTCTTACGTTCGCAATACGCAATAGTATAGCGTACGCTAAAAACGACCCGCTCGGACCGATTTTAGTTGTGCGTTACGTTTCCGAGTGAACACCGCGCATGGTATGGGTTAAATTTGCTTGAGCCGTAGAATTCCGCGTGCTTATAGCGAAACCATGCTCCTGGAAAGAAATATTGAAAAAGAAAAAGTGTCCAATTATTTTATTTCAAATTAAACCAAGCCACAGCTGCCTCGTCAAGCGCGCTTTTCTGCGGGGTACAGAGGCTACGAGTACGAGTGCGTAGCCAAATTCGATCACGTAGCCTCCGTCAGTCGTCCCGTGGGAACAGCACCTTTTATCAATGCTATCGCGGAATGAACTTCATGACCCTGATGTCCAGTGCATAGCGAGAGCTTCGGCGATTTCTTTTAGAGTCGTTCGTCCGTCGGCGATGAACTGTGGGAATAGGCTTAGCGTAGAGCAGATCGCAGCGTCGACGCACACTGCGAGCGGCGAACATTTCCACTGTGCACTCCTTCAGCTGCAGGGCGATCTGATTCGACCGTGGTAGGTCCCAGAAAGAATCGCCGAGCTGAACACCACGCGATTTCACGTAACACAGAACTTCAAAAACACCACGTCGCCCTTGCTGCGCCAGTCGAAGCAACCGCTATCTTGAAACTGGCGCTCTCGTTGGGTCCGAGATCTCTCGAGAGCTTCCCGCAAGGCCCGCTAGCCAGCAACGCAAAATCCCCAGCGTTGCGTGCGTACGCAATATGCTAGCCCTTCTATTGCGTTCTGCGCATGCGCACTCACGACCCGCAATCTCCTTGCGTACGCAAAGCTATAGCGTACGGTCCACTAAAACTGTCTATTATTATTATCACTTCCCATGGCGTCAGGCAGCGTTTTGAACCTAAACATGAAGTTTTTGGTAGCCCAGGTAAGATCGGGTGATATGTATGTTTCGGAGTTGTGTTGAGAGAGCTTGGTCTAAGCCACCTTATTGTTATGTAAATGTATGCGGAGTAAATCGCACTTTGCCTTAAGTTTCTTGCCTCTCGTGTTTCTGATTTTGTACCCAACGCGGTGTGCATGTTGTTGAATTCTCCTGCAACGGCGGTGAATGACCTTGTGTCCACTTTTCTGCGCAGCCACGATATGTCGTTTTCATTGACCTCGGGTCTAATGTACACGTTAATCCCGTCCACGATTACAGATTCCTGTTTGAGTCGCACCGAAACAACTTCGCGGTTGTCACCGCAGTATGGAACCGTGTCAAGTTGTACTTGAGGAATTGATTTCCTGACAAGAGTAAGCGTCGTGCATCGAACTTCATCCTCTCTTCACATGCTCCGTTGAGAGTTGATCAATATTATAATTGCGGGCCTTGACATCCTTGACGTAGGCCGCCTGTTGCAGAATTACTTGAGGGACTTTTTCCGGAGAAGTTTGAGTCTAAGCTTGGCTGTGGGTACTTGGAATGCAGGTCCCTCAATTTCCACTGCAGGAAACAGATGTTATGTTTTTTTTTTTTTTTGGTTTTTGAAGACGCCTCTCGGAGATGTCTGAGGTGTCGGCGTAAGCGTCCATGGGTTGACTAGAGCGTAGACGGGTCCAAAAAAACGATCTACCTTATTTTTGAGGGTCGTGAATCTTGACTCAAAGTTCTCAAAGCCTGCCGTGGTGATAAAAGGCCCCGTGGTTTCCGAGACCTTCAGACGGACGCTCCATGCGTTGGTGTTTCTGTGCTTTGGCTTCAGTGCAGGAAAGTGAATTGGGGACGTCGGCGGTGGAGGAAGAGGAGTATCTGACTTTTTGAATTGAAGCGCGGGGTCTCTGGAGCCTGGTTGGTTCTGGGATTCCCTCTCATCACCGCGCCGCGGCTGCGGTTGCGAACCGGGTTGCTGTTGCTTTCTGACGTGAATCTTGCGTAGAGATCTTTCATTAATCGTTGCCACGTGAGCACTACCACAGTTAAATCAATTAGGTTGGAGCTTGCCTCCCACGGTGTGGTCGCGCTCGTGGCCGCAGTCGCCGCACCTGACGGGGTTATGAGGGAAGACGTGGGCCTTATGACCGGTCTTCTGGCGCTTGTGGCAGACGAGAGCCTGGGTCTGTACGAGGGCATCTTGAAGGACTCACAGACACAGCGTACACATCGGAAGGGTTTGACTCTCGAAAGTATATGATCACGGTTCTTCCAGAATGGCCGATAACCCTGGCTGCCGAAATGGGTGGGTTCTGCACTACAGCTGCTTCATCAGTGACTCCGGAGTTTCGTCGTTATCGTGTCCCCTGAAGTAGATGACCTCGTTGTTTGGCCACTCGACGAGGCAACTCATGGCTTCGTTTCCAGCGCCTCGTCTTTCTGTTCAATAGTTCCAATCGTGTGAATCTTATCAACCGCCTGCTGATTCCTGGTTACGATACGATTGCCATCACGGCAATCGTATTCAATTTCTCGTTGACATGAACGGAACATTCTTTGTCGTCGACGCCTGTTCGAGTAATGGCGTCTTTTATGTTTTTGGTGGCGATGTTGAGGGCGCCTTCTCTACAGATGGGTCTTAAGACGATTGTGTATTTTGGTGTTGATGACGTAGAATCATTTATCTCGTAGGATCTGACGTTTGCCGCATCTGCGCATTTGATACTACGATCTAGATGCACCTCTTTCGTGTTCCCTGTCCTGGTCCATGAACGCTATGTGTTGCTAACTGGCTTCGGCGCTAGACATGTCCTTGAGAACTTCGCTATACCAGTAGCCGTCGAGTTTCGCGCCGAGGTTTGGTACTTGCATCCTTGAAAAGCTGTTCTGTATGCAGTCAGTAAAGACCGTTTTGCTCTGATTATACTCGACAGTAACTGCCCGTTTCTGCACAGACTCGGCAATAGTGGCCTGGTTCTGTTGAAATTCAAAACAGGCTGCCTTGTTCTTTATGTATTTTGTAAGATTCGAAAGTTCTCGCTTTCGAACCAACCTTTACTGTTTTAGCATGGGTAGATACGCCGAGACGCTCCAGGAATTGGCACGGTCAATCTTAACGTCCGGCATATGGGTATACATCAGTGCGCCGGACATTAACATTGACCGTGGTAATTGCTGGAACGTCTCGGCATATATACCCATGCTAATACAATGAAAGTGGGCTCTCCGAGCTTCACATACCTGCCAAGTTACATTCACATTTTAGCTAGCCTGGTATGTAGCTCACTAATCTAAAAATGGCAGGACTCGTTTCCTATGTGGCAGCCACATCTGGCCGGAATCGCAGTCATGTTATCTTACTATAGTGTCAAGCAGGTTTGCTTGTTAACCGTTCACGTGTAAACTTAAAAGAAAAAAGGAAGACAAAGAAGTTTTGAGTAGTTGTTTGTAGCCTCAAAGTCTGAACCTTCAACACAACTATAGTTTGTTTCACATTCCGAGGGAGAGAAGCTGGAGCTACGAGCACAAGCATGTTATTCTGAACAGAGCTTGCACTGCACAAGCGTGCATGCTTTGCAGCGATGCCGAAAGTTTGGAGCTCGCCCTTCCTTGTAGCTCCCAAGTAAGACGCAGTACAGACAGGAGGTAACTTGCTCACTTGCTTGCCTCAAAGCCTTCCACGCAGGCACGAGAACAAGTGTACTGGCACCTGGAGTCGAGCTTGCAGCGCCTGCATGGCCTGAACGAGGACAGCACAACATACCTCGCAATCCTGCTCAGTCTTGGGAACGAGCTGGACCGTGTGCCCAATGGCATTGACACTACTGGCCTCATGTTGAGCCTCGAGGCAACTGCGGCAGCACGAAGGCCCCGGGGACACCGGATCCGGGTGCAGCCTACGAGCCTTGCCCGACATAGGCCAGGGTTGGTGAGGGGCTCGAAAAGGGTGCCACCCGGTTACCCACCAAGTGACCAGCCTGTCAAGAGGCCAAGAAAGAGGCCCCATTCCCTGCAGAGGAACGTGCAGGACAGTGTGCCTAGTGTGAGACTGCACTAAAGGCCTCAACAGCTGGCAGCCTTCTGGGGACCCATGTCAGGTGGGTTTCACTCAGTTGCAGACCCAGGCCTGGAAACACCGCTGTTAACATCAATTGAGCTCACAGGTGAGTGGCAAGCTGCAACCGCTGTTTGCCTGCAGGGTTACAGCATCAACATTGGTCGAGCGGTCAGCTCGCGGGACTGGACCGAGGCGCACAACCCTTCGAAAGCGCTGCTGAGGGGGATTGGCGGCCGAGCGTGTTAGTGCACCACAGCTCGGAGCACATGAAGCAGGAAACTTAGACTGCAGAATCCAGGCATTTGAGGTTCAATCGCCATCCCTCCTCGCTTCAGTCTGGACGAACATCGTACTGGCATGCAGTCATGTATCAGTACTGCGTGATGGACGTCAAAGGGGTGGTGCAACGATTGTAGCGTTGAAAGAATTGGCAGTTTGTATTTTTTACATTGTTTATCCAAGAACAAGTGACCAAAAACGTGTCACCTTGCCCCGAAAAACTGCTATTCCGGTGCGTAATCGCAAAGAAAAGGAAATATTTGCCGATCTGCAGCCGCTGTGGTCGCTAACGGAACTGATGTGTGACGTACTATATGGGATATGAAGAAGTGAACAAAACCTGTCCCCCTCCACTGCTACACTCGCCGTCACCACCGTGGCAAACCGTCTTTTGTGTCGATAGCTCGCCGCGACCTTCGATGATGCGAATCCTTGAAAAGTTAATAATTGCGGAGGAAGTGCGACCACGTGCTCGGAGACGGAGCCCGTCGTAGTTTGGTTCGTTCAGTTGATGGAATTTGAGCTAACTGAGCACTTTCGCTGGCTTGGGGTTGTGGTGTTCATCGAGGCGCTTGATGATCTCCTCAAACTCAACCTGCGAAAGCTTTTTGGGTGCGAGCAGGGCTCTTACGGTGTCTTAGGTTTATCCACGCAGAACGCCAGGAAGACGGCTTGCTACTTTGCGGAGCTTGTAATGTTCTTAGCCTCAAAGTAGGATTCGAGGCATTTCAACTATTAACTTCAGTTTCCACCCGGAGAAAGCTTTATAATTCACCCGTGATGAGCGGAGTCGTCCATCCTCAGTGGTCCAGAAACTTCCTCGTAGTTAATTCAACGCATACTGAGGTTAAATGCATTTCATTAATGAATTTCGGTTAAAAGAACGGTGCAGTGAACAGAATGCTGCGACATTCATTGAGAAATTCTGATCTGTGTTCGTGGCTTCCTGGCGCTGACAATACTTGATCCGAGCGAGTGGTGCCGTGGGAGCGACGTCACTTGGACCCTGCACGGTGTTCTTGTAAGTGTTGCCGCCGAATATAACTTTCACCCTGTTTACAATTGGCACCTGAAATGAAGGTTTTAAAGTTCGATCAGTTGACTCAGCGTACAGAGCCATAGACACTTAGACTTGTGAGAAATGCTATCAGTGCGTTGATGCGTCACCGTGATCTAAAGGTAGCTCATTCAGAGTGGGTTCGAAACTACAATAGCATGTCCTGGACGCCCCATTCCCAGTGGTGCTGGCTAGATTGACATCTCTCTGGCTCCTTGTCAACCCCAGTGCCACACGTGGTCGCATACCAAGCCCTTCTATAGCATTACGGAGAAGTTTTGTGACCAAGAGCGTATTAAAGAACTGTGGTACAAGTTAAGTCAACATTTGCTGTGCTGTTGGCAGTGGGTACGACTTCTGTTTCAAGACTGGGTTAATGGCGCGTTTATAACCTACACATAGCCATATCACGCCGTTTGACCTCCCCACGAGTACAACTGGCGTAGCCCATGCAGATTTCCACACCGGGGGCAAAATTTCTTGTTGCACGAGTTTCGTGATGGTGTATTACACCTTTGGCTCATGTGCCAAAGGAACAAGTCGCGACTTGTAATACTTGGGTTTGAAGTTTAGATTTGGTGCGAAAGTGTATGGTGGGTCCGCCAAGTCCTTAGTCGAAGACCCTTGGAAATTCTTTTGGCAGTCTCTGAGTCTGTGGGAGTGACTTGGCTAACTGAAGGACACCTTGAATAGTAGTGCTTTGTGTTGTGTTGGACGGTGGACAAGAGCAAAATCGTCCTTTCTCAAGCCTCGACAAAGAGTGTTTCAATTTGTTACCTTCTTCGACCCCCTTCCCTCTCTTTCTCCCTCTCTTTCTGAATGCACAATAGACCTTTCCTGCAAATCCCATGAGACCTTGCAATGAGGGGAATTGTGGGGCTCTTCGGATGTACGCTTGGTTGCCGGCTCGGACGCTTCGAATATCGTAGTAGTAGCATGATTCTCTCTTTCTTATCATTAGGAGCTCAGAACATGCTAAAAATTGAGCGAGTGGTAAAAAAGAAACGTCATCACACCCTCTGTTTTGCTCTCCTTCTGCCCCCTCAGTGTTCTGAAATCACAAACTGTTAAACAATCGTCGACTTCGCCTTCGCTTCTTGGATAATTCCTCGTGGCGTACATCTGAACGTCGCAGTGCATAAAGTAGAGGCTGGGGGCACCACATGTTTCCGGAAAGGTCTGTTGCTCACGCATCACGTAGCTTATCAAACACTTCAAACCGGTTCCTTTCAAGCAGGCTTGCTCCACGTCTTTTCACGATCAGCAAGGGTGGCTCACGCTTTTTTCCCTTGAACCGCGTGGAAAAATTGACACTTCCCAGCACCAGCAACTTACATTGTGAATACACCCGGAGAGCAGTTTAGGTTTAAGTCTATGCTGCCGTTTCAAGACGACACATTCTACTTAGAACAATTGCGGACCAAGCCTCACCATCTATGCAGATGGACTTTCATTTACTTGAACTTGGACGATTTCTGCCCCGGTTCAATGATTCCAGACGATGACTGGATCCCGCTTCCGGAGCGTGGTGCTTGGATTTAGCCAACTACTGATGGCATGCATGTATGATGTGTCCCTTTCCACCGCAGAAGTGACATGTTCAAAATTATAGCTACTTGCGTCGTGCGCAACATTTTCTAGCTGTACTCGGAGATGTATTCCCTGCGCCAGGGTTGTGGCTTGGCATTGATGAACCGTTTCATGCCTTGTGTAGGTCGTGTTTGTCAATGTGGCGAACCTCTGCCGTCTCTGGAGCCTGGAAATGTGGGTTTTCTCGTTTGTGGCATACTCCGCAGCAATCGCAAGTTGTTGAGCCCTAGCGAAAGTGAGACTGGCGTGGCGAGAAGGTGTCGCTGAATTGCTTCCTCGCATACCCTACAAACTAAACGGTCACAAAACTTGTACAAAAATGATGTCTACTCGCAGTGCTGAGCGACACGACGCAGCACAGCAATGTAGTTGGGCACAGACACGCCGGAAGCACTTGTTGAGTGTGAACCGGAGACCAGTTACCAATGTCCTTAGCCCCAAGTCTCTTCAAAAGCGAAGAAAAAAAAAAAAACAGAGATTGAACGGAGGATTCACATGCGCGGCAGAAGACTGCACGCTTCATGTCGTCGTCCACGAACTCATCAGCCAACAAGTGGAATAAAGTCCAGCTGCTCTCTAACCTGTTTTCATTCTTCTGATGTTAATGCTGGGTGCCTCCCCTGCTGTTTATGCTCATTGCCACATGTTATGTACAAAACCAGAGGTTACATCCGTTCGAACTGTCTAGATTAATGAAAGGAAAACACAGCTGCTCATTCGAACAGATGCAATGAAACGTCTGCTCCGTGTCCAGGATTGTTGGGTGCAATTTTGAATCCGACACAAGTTTTTAAATCACATTATTTTGCAGCCATGTCAGTTTCTGGCTCTAGTTCACATTTTGTCACATGCACACAAGTGTGATGTGAAATTCCGACATGTTGCAAATTAAGTAAAAACAGAAGAGGCTTATTCATTGTTTACAATTGGTGTTTACAACGAAAGGTGTCACAAGGTAAGGCTGTTTCACTCACCTGCAACTGCTTACGAAAGGAATGGCTTGAAACAGATTTTAAGTATCTTGTGACTGACTGGTCGGCCACTGGTCATAAGCTGTTTCAAGTGTGTGAAGCTGCTTTTACATGAATAAGCTATAGTAGCTTCCAAAGTTACAACTTTCATGAGTCTTATACGTTTGAAGCGACGTGCCCGTTTGCTTTACCCTAGTTCTCGAGAGAAACTATTATTTCTGTTGGGGAGCGAATGACGCTGCTCGCGCTGCGGTTCACGTGGCTGACCGAAGTTGTTTTGGTTTCTTCTTTTACTTTAAACCGCCGATCTATCAAGATCGGCCGCGCCGAAAAATTAGGCAAAACGATATCCGATATCAACGCGGTCACACAAGGCCCACATCGCCGATCGCCACTCCCGGAGGCGTACGACGCTAGCCTGCTCACGCTGCGGAAGCTCCACGCACGACGCGGAATCGTGCAAATTTAAGAGAGCCTCGTGTCATCACTGTGGTCGGGTTGGGCACATTGCCAGGTGCTGCCGAGCCACGAAAAGGGGGCCGTGGATTCAAAGCCAACCACGAATCTGGAATGAACGCCGTCGAATGCATCGACAGCTTATCAGGCGAGGAAGGAAGCTTGTTTACGCTCCAATGTTCTCACGCTAGGTCAGAAAATTTGGTTGGTTTAGTAGAACCAGTAATGCGAAAGTTTGTTTGGGCCGGCGTGCCACTCAAGATGCTCGTGGACACAGGGTCTCCCGTGAGCGCAATTCCCCAAGACGTCTACCACAAGTACCGAAACTCGTGGCCGAAACTTCAGAAAACGTCTGTTCGTTTGTCGTGTTTCCTTGGAACATTGCCCGTGTTAGGCGAGCTGAACATGCGCGTGAAATACCAGGACAAGACTACAGAGGGTAGTCTTATCGTGCTCGGCTGTTCAGGTCCTTCTTTGTGTGGCGGTGACCTGATTACTGACATGAATGCTCGAGGAGTTCTTGTCCTCAGTCTTTCAGGCGCCAGGACGCCTACTTCCACTCCTGCCGCCGGACCCGGAGCACCAATGGACGATCGGAACCTTCAACAGCTACTCGAGGAGTTCGCGGATTTGTTCGAGCCTGGACTTGGAACCGTGGAAGGCCCGCAGGTGAGTCTGCTCGTACGCCCAGACTCGCAACCCAGGTTCGCGAGAGCAAGGCCTGTACCCTACGCGCTACGCGATAAGGTATCCAATGAGTTGGTTCGCTTACTGGCCGAGGGTGTGTTATCTGCCGTGCCCTACTCTGCTTGGGCTGCCCCGATAGTGCCGGTCATTAAAAAGGGTGGTGACATCAGAATCTGTGGGGATTTCAAGCTCACGGTAAATGCGGCATGCCATACCGAACAGTCCCCATTGCCTGTTATCGAAGACATATTTGTATCTCTTTGTGGTGGTGAGGTCTTCAGCACGTTGGATTTGAAAAACGCGTATCACCAGCTTTGCCTTGACGAAGACGCGAGACAGTTGGCCGTGATCAACACGCACAAGGGGTTGTTTTGCTACAATAGACTGCCATTCGGCATCGCATCCGCACCGGCCGTCTTCCAGCGCAGAATCGAGTCCATTTTGAAAGATCTCCATCGAGTACAAGTTTACCTGGACGACGTTCTGGTAGCCGAGAAACATGGCGATTCAACGCTGCGACAAGTGCTACAAAGGCTGTGGGAGCACGGGGTCAGGTTGAACAGGGACAAATGTAAGTTCCGTCAGAAAGAGGTCAATTACGTGGGTCACAAAATAGATGCCGCAGGTTTTCATCTCAAGGAAGAGAACATGGAAGCAATCATGCAAGCCCCTAGACCGCAGAACGTTTCGGAACTGAGGTCATACCTCGGTGTCATAACGTATTACAGCAAGTTCCTGCCGAACATGTCGACCCTGTTAGCTCCGCTTTATGCACTGCTAGTGAAAGGCCAAAAGTGGCAGTGGTCTAGCGCCGCCGACAAGACTTTCGAAGGTAGCAAAGCAGCTTTGAAAAACGCAAATTTTCTGGCTCACTTTGACCCCAGCAAGCCTCTTAGAGCGGAGTGTGACGCCTCGCCTTATGGCATTGGGGCGGTATTGTCCATTAAGGTTGGAAGCGAGTATCGACCGATCGGGTTTCGTTCACGTACGCTATCCGTAGCCGAGCGGAATTACGCTGATCTCGAAAGAGAGGCTTTAGCTCTGGTTTTTGGAGTAACGAAGTTCCGGCAGTACTTGCTGGGCCGCCATTTCACGTTGGTCACCGATCACAAGCCGTTGATTGGCCTTTTTTGCCCGGATCGGCCAATCCCATCGATGGCCGCCGCTCGCATACAGCGTTGGTCGTTGTTACTGCGGGCTTATTCATTCGATCTGGTGTACCGAAAAGGAACTAAGAACCTGAATGCAGATGCTCCCAGCCGGCTGTCGTGCTCAAGGGAAGGTGAATCATCAACCGAGGAGCTGTCGGAGTACGTCCTGCTGATGAAGCAGCTCGATGAAAACTTCGTTTCAACGGCAGACCTGCAGCGGCTGACGGCTGAAGACAATGACTTAAGGCAGGTCCAAAAGTGGGTTCAAAGTAGGTCCTGGCCTCAGAAAAATCATAACGGGAAAATGACCCTAAAGCCATTAATGGAAAAGCGGAGCGAACTAACCACCTCACACGGCTTGGTATATTGGGGATCTCGAGTCGTAATACCGCAGAGGGCTCGGAAGACTGTACTTGCTCTCCTGCATGAAAGCCACCGCGCCGCATCGGCCATGAAGGCGTTAGCTCGGTCCGTTATATCGTACCCCGAAATTGACGAAGACCTGGAGCGTATGGTCGGTCAGTGCCCAAAATGTGCCCAAGTTTCTCCAGCCCCACCGGCCAGAGATCCTGTGCCATGGCCGGAGACGAACGAGAAATGGTCGAGAGTGCACGTGGACTTCGCCGGCCCAATAGACGGGTTCAAGTTGTTAGTTCTCGTTGACTCTTATATAGCAAGTAGATTGAAGCAGTTCCACTCAAGTGCACGTCAGGGGAAGCAACCACGTCCGCGTTACGCTCTATCTTCAGCCGATTCGGAATACCACGGACTGTGGTCTCCGATAATGGGCCAGTTCGTAAGCGCGGAGTTCCAACGATTTTGCAAGCGGAACAATATCCTACACATTTTCTCGCCTCCCTATTTCCTCCAATCAAACGGACTCGCGGAGCGAGCCGTCCGCACTGTAAAAGAAGGGCTCCAACGGCTGAGCAGGGGCAGTATGGTGACACGACTAGCGCGCTTTCTGCATGAGTATCGTCGTACACCCGGCAAAGACGGTTGTTCACCATCTCAGCGTTTACTCGGCTACGATATACGTTCTCGTCTGGACGCCGCCTTGCCTCCATTACCCACTCCTTGCAGTCAATCGGAAGCTAGTCCCTTCTGCCCAGGTCAGCCAGTGGGGTTCGAAACTACGGTTCTGGCGACAAGTGGAGCCCCGGAATCGTAAAGGGAACAGCTGGTTCCCGCCTGGTACAAGTTCAGTCCCCAGGCGATGGCAAGGACCACCGGCGCCACGCCGACCAGCTTTGCCGTCGTGATCCCGGCGACGCAGCTACTGAGCCTCCCTCGCCAGCACCCGCTTCCGAGACTGTCCCACCTGAGGCGGCTTCCGCGCCAGATCCCGCTCTCGAGACCGTCCCACCTGAGGCGGTACCAACATCCGTGTCTCCGGCTCCAGTGTCTCCAACTCCGCGACGATCAACGCGAAGTCGTCGCTCGCCATCACGTCTCTTCTACAAGGGGAAAGGAGTGTTGGGGAGCGAATGACGCTGCACGCGCTGCGGTTCACGCATCTGACCGAAGTTGCTTTGTTTTCTTCTTTTAGTTTAAACCGCCGATCTATCAAGATCGGCCGCGCCGAAAAATAAGGCAAAACGACGACGACGACAAATAAACGCTCAGTCTTGTGACAACCAGCTAGGCTGACATGACTCCTTCATTTTGACTTCCGAATTTACTTTAATTTCCATTCGTGAACTTCTTTTAATGTATGTGCAAATTGTTGCCTTTCAGTGTGAACTTGCCATTTTGCTTTTCAGCTCATAGCCATAGCGTTTCCATGTCTTCAAACTGGTGATTTTTGCATGTATGTGTATCACATAAATTCCTCGGTTGTTTCGAAGAGAATGAAGAAATAACATTCTTTGAAACCAGCACTGCATTGCAACGATATATTTAATGTGATGAAATAAAAACTTCTCGAGTTCAAAGTATCCACTCTTGTTTTTTCTCTTCATAGATCCACTGGGCATGCCTATCTTCATACGAGTGTTTCTGACGGTACTAAGAAAATCCTTTTACCACTTCCCCAATTCGCGGTTCGAGCGTCGAGCAGCTTTTTATTTTGGGTCGGGAGAGCCGCGACACCGCTAGAAGGCAAGCACGAAGATCTGCGTCGCCGCAAGTAACGGGATGCGATGACAACGTACAGGCGAAATAAAAATGCTGGCAATACTTCAAATTCAGCTTGTGGGTCAGCGTAAGCGTTCGTGACGACAGAGCATATTTTGGTATCGAAAAAGGCAAGCGTTCATGCATGACATGGTTCACATCCGCCGCGTCGGCGACGAACCTGCTCAGCAAGTATAAAGTCTACACCACCGGCGACATCGAGAGAAGACTCGACTTCGGAAACCAGCGGTAGGCGTTGGTAGTATCCTTGCTTTGCTCGTATCAAGCGACAAGTTGAGAACGCTAAGAGAAGTACTTGCTCCTTTTACGCACTCCTGCAGAAGCACGATGCGAGACGTCGCATACTGCGGGCGTCGCGTAGTTGCATCACTAAGTGCTGAGTCCCTCGCGTCCCCATGTTCACAGCGTCTCAGCCGCGACTGCGTCGATCGCGTAGGCTTCCCGTTTCAAGCGTTTCTGGCTTCAGCCGCGACTGCATCGATGATCGACGGCGTAGGCTTCGTGTTTCAGGCGGCGGCGGGCGCCATGTTTTACCCCTTACCACAGCGGCGCGAGGGACGTCATGTCACGTGACACTTCGCAAACCAATAAAACAACTGGTTTCGTTTTGGAGCGGAAGTGACGTCGTGTCACGTGACATGACACATTATGTTGGCGGAAGTGACGTCATGTCACGTGACAAGGGGTATCGCCAGGGGCTGTGCGGCATATGGTTAGCTTATACGCGGCCGGCGGGGGGGGGGGGGGGGTGGGGGGAGGGTTGGTCTACGCGTTTCAGTACTCCGTCCGGGCGTAACGCTAGCCACAGCGCTCTGTGCATTTTCTGCTACGCCAGTGAGTGACAGCGCTTCCCTTTATTTTTAGAGATACCACGGAAACAAACGGCTGTCGTGCTGACGACCTGCTGCGCTTCGTACCGGCTAGGACACGGCGTATGGGACCAGGTCCATGCTATCGCTGTGGCGCAACATATCTAATTAAATTTCGCTCAGCTGTGATACGCCCATGGCTATCGCGGTGATGAGAGGCGCCGATTTGGAAAATATGTCTGTGGCATTGGCGCCAGGGTGCAGCGAAACCCTGTGGTAAAACCTACCGGCACACCGCCAGCTCGCCGCTAACGCTCCCATTCTCCTATTGCCGAGAGAACTTCCGGCTCTGGTGACAGCGCAAGTCACGACCGTCAAAATTACACCGCGGCTTGTTTCGCTATTGGTTGGAGAGAAAGAAAAACTCGATATTTCAATAATTGTTTCGTGTAGAAGTTAATAAGCCGAAACGAAAACGAATGCCAGTTTGGCGTTCAGTGGACATTGAAGGTTTAATGTAAAACTGATTTGGCAAACGTTATTTGGCTTGCGTCCACGGCCCAGTTGCTCGGAACTTTCAGATTCGTCATTCTCTCGGTTACATGAGCACGTGCTCGTTGGCTTACATCGTGGTCTGGAAGCGCGCACACGTCGAACCTCACGAGTCTCCGAAGTGGTATTGAATGTAGGAGTCTGGCGCGGGAGGCGGGGACACTTCCTTGCCGTTCTTATTTTGTCAGTGATGACGTTAGGGGAGGAAGGCGGTGGCAACGTCTCTTATTATTCGACTCCTGCCGATTTTCTTTTATTATTAATCGAAGTGGGCTAAATCGTAGACTCGAAAGATGGAATTTCGTGGGTAGCCCTGAACGAACATGAAAGTCCTCACTTTTGGTAGGTATAGACCCCTCCGAGCATCAGCAGAGCCAGCGCCATAATCCCCGCTGGCCCGATTGCGAACACCAGGTTGTTGTGGATCGCCACTGCTGTGGGGGAACGGAAGTGTTAACAATAACGTAGTTAGATTTTGTGGAGCGTGATATTTAGTTTCATTTCACGGCTTGCTTCTTAATCAAATCTCTTAAAAACACGAAAATTAAAAAAAAAATGTTTTTAAAGAACCTAGCTAGACATATTTGTTTCTTTTAAACATTTTTCACGAAATAACTTTTTCGTGCTGTACTTAGTTAAATGCAATCTAAGTTGAGCTCACAGCCCGCTCTAAGCCCCGCCCACAGATCAGTGGCCCGGCCCATTACTAGTGGATTGACTTGGCTGCTGGGCCGAAAACGCTCGCAGGCTGGTGTATTCCTATTGCGACGTGCAGTGCGTCTAGCAGACGAGCGGCAGGCTCCGGCATCATCTGCTATTCCACCACTGTCTACCGTCGCCTGCAGCGCCCACACACTTGAAAACAAGCAGGACTGAATGAGACAAGACCGGTTTTTAAGCCGCTTGCCGTGGCGTAGGACCAGATGAGCTGCTGCGAAACAGGTGCTAAGCCGTCGCAAGAGGCTTAAAATCGGTCTCGTCTCAGCTGGTCGTACTCGGTTGCAAGCATGTGCACAGCCTTAAGGCGCGTTCACACTCTTGCAACCGAGTACGACCGAGAAAGACCTCTTGGTACCGGATGCACTGAGCGGAGCTGGTAATAAGAGATCGCAAGAGGCTTAAAAACCGGTTTGGTCTCTCTCGGTCGCACTCGGTTGCAAGAGTGTGAACGGGCCTTTAAAGGAATACTACAAAGTAATTTCGGCGCTTATTTTTTCGTCTATATGTGTTCAAAAAAGCAGCATCACATCGAACATACCAATATCTTGTTAAAAAAGTCACGAAAAGGAATTTTAAAACGAATTAAACGATTAGCAAAGAGCACCTGGTGGATGTCGCTAACGCCTCGTTTGTAGTGCCGTTCTAGGAACTTTGGCAGATAGAGACGACGTTTGTCTCGCCTTCGGGTTCGACGAGAGAAAAGGGGAATAAGGAACTCCCCTCTTCCAGAGAATCCCTTTTGTAGGACTTAGAAGTCGCAATTGCCCTCTACAACATTATGGAAGATTAACCCGTCACTCAAACTTTGTACAAAAGCAGCCGCTTCGGTGGCTGGAACGACTAGGCCATCCTTTCGACGTCAGCCTCGCCGTAACTTTGCTCGTCCCGAGACGAACTACGTCACGATTGCGTTGGATGTCACCTAGTCTCCGCTGGCTGTTCTCCGAGCGCTTGCAAGAGAGGGCCCTTTATAACGAAAAATACAGTCACCAAGCTCAAAATACAAACGTGCGATTGCCATTTACGAATATTGTGGTTCATATTCAACCTATTTTTGAACACGACGGGTATATTTCTAATTTCGTTGAAGTATCCCTTTAAGACGCAGCAAGGAAAGCGGCGCGCCAACGGGGGTCAACTGCTTCTCAAAATGCTCTGGCTACATAAAAAAACAAAGAAAAATTCGTGCAGCCTGTGTTTTTTGTAATCGACGGTTGGAGCTGTCTTTTGGATATGGACGCGCACGGGCGCTGAATATCGCGAGTGAAAAAAATTGCGCGGTCGACGTTGTATGACTTAGTTAAACTTTACGCCCAGTAACACAATATATTTGCCGTCCCCGCCGTTGTAAATTGATCAAAGCAGATTACCCCCGCTGCCAAACCCATAGTTTCGGTTTCGAGTCAACTCCTCTAAACGAACACATTATTAGAAAAATAATTCACAGTAGAAAAAATTTCAGCGTTTCTACTCTTGTGGTGAAGGAAGACCAGCCAAGCTTTGTATGGTGGGACGACCTCAAGGACGACTTCTTGGACGACCTTAAGGAGGACGTCTATGGCGACCTCAAGGACGACGTCTAGGGACGTCCTCAAGTACGACTTTTAGGACGACCTCGAGGACAACGTCGAGGATGACCTCAAGGACGCCTTCTAGGACGACCTGGAGAACGACGTCTGGGACGACCTCAAGGATAACTTCTAGGACGACCTCGAGGGCAAGCTCTCGGACGACCTCAAGGATAACGTCTAGGACGACCTCAAGAACGACTTATAGGACAACCTCGAGGACTTCTTATCGATGGCGGTAGCTGTCCAGAGTTTTGTGCCAAGGTGTTTTTGTCCACGCACAGGAAACTGGGGAAACTAAAGGATGGTTCACACATTTGCAACGGTTGCGTTCGCATGCAAGCAAAACGACCGTAACGACCAAAACACCGTAAAAACCCTGACTCATGGATGGCTTCCCGAAGCTACCTCTTGCATCGCTTGCCATGCTGTGTACGGCGAACACTTGTTCCAGTGACTTTGTCGTTACAGTCGTTTTGGTTGCATGCGAACGCAACCGTTGCAAATGTGTGAACCAGCCTCAACCCTTAAGAGCTCGGATGGAACAGCCCAAATATACAGTCACACTCACAGGCACACAAGAAAGAAACAGACTCGCAGCGCTGACTAACAACTGAGGGATATATTTCTACTTCCTCAAATTTTTCTTGTGTGCCTGTGAGTCTGACTGAATATCCGCGCTGTTACATCCAAGCATGAATTACCAACTAGCCCAAGCATCCATATTAATAGCTCCGCTGTAAAAAATAAGAAACACATATGCTTTGTACTGTAGGTGCGCCGACTACACCTCACCGTCGCAGTTTATATATCTAAAAAATAAAGCGGAACATCCGGTAAATTGAATGCAACTTCTGTACAGCCAGACCGGCCGGCACGAGCGACACGACCTGTTCCCAGCCGCCATGCTTGTAAGGTGATGATGCCCTCTACAAGTCGCTGGAGTCACGAATAGACGAGCACGACAAGCATTGTTACAGACGGACGGACGCACAAAATAACGGACAGATGTTTGGGATTAGGGGCTACGTAATAAAGTATTCCATGTGCTTTAGAAAGCATTGCGGCCGAGTTTCGACTCACGCGGTAGGCACCGCTGCGAGTCCGTTATCTCGAAGGGCAGCGGGCAGTAGCAGAGGAAGTCGACGCACTGCACGTTCGGGTTCCCGTAGCTGCATTCCTGGTCGCTCACGCACGACTCGTACATGGACTTGGCTGCAAAGAAGAACATCGTCGTAGAAGTGGGTCGATGACCCCCTTTTTAAAGTTTCGTGCGCATTGTCCCGGAGAGAGTTAGCGATGACAAAACGGTTCGCAACCCCCAAGCCCTATAGATGGCGGGGCGGTAGTTCCAAGATTGCGGAAGAGACGGGGATAAAGTTTTGAGAATTTACTGTTCGACTGATCGCTGAGGCTGGTCAGCGCGCTTTAATCAATTTAATTTGCCACAAATGCGAAAGGGTGAGGGAAGGAGCATCTTTTGGGTGATACAGATGTTAAAGTGCGCCAGAGAAAAAAAATCATATTGATGCTTAAAAGTTACGAAAACCTCACTGAACTTGCGAAGGTTTGTGGAGGGCGAGCATGTTTTAGACGCCGGCCATGTGACTGCGTGTGACCAAAGGATTTTGAGGGTGATGACGATATGATGGTGTATGGGTTTCGCCTGGCCACCAGTGCTCTTAAAAGAGAGCTGTTCAGGGCGACCGTCAAGCTCAGGAAGAGCAGCGGTCACAGTACTGGCGTCTTCGTGTCGGAGGCTCATAACTCGCTGCACAGGGCTGCGGTTTCGGCGTGTTTCAACACGTGATCAAACTACGCAGTTATTAATAAGGACTTCTAGCAGAGCTTGACCGCAGGCTACCATACGGTGCAGCATTGCAACCGCGGAAAGTCGAGCTGCGTCTTTGAAGCGTGATTTTCATCGGGCGCCAGGAGCGTTGCCGTGCTCACAGTAGCCTGCAAGAACGCGCTACGCAAAAAAAAAAAAAGAAAAAAAGAAAAAAAGTTTATTTTGAAGATGGCACTATTTACATCTGCCAGCATCTATAGAGTATTCCCAGAAGGTTTCATTTGTTTACAGTGCATGGTTATTTTTTCATTTATTATTTTCAGTCTACCAATGCTAAAGGAACGATAGGGGTTCGAGAACTTTGAATCCGGTTTTGTCCAATCTATCGTTGACATAAATTTCATAAATAAATCAACAGTTTCACTATGAAACTATCGAGAGGCTTAATATTTGCGGCTTGCATACCGAAATTTTTTGGAGCCGGTTACTATGCACTTAGACACGGCGTTTTCGTGTTCCTCTATTATGAAAAGTTGTAATTAGCAAAACCTCGTAAATGTAAAATTTTTGTTTTTTTCATAATTTGTTTAGTTGAAAAATAAATAGTTCTTGAAATTTATTTGTATAGTATACGGTACCAGGTATTCTAGTATGTTTTGAAACAGAAAGATAGGTGCTTATCAACACCATTTTTTAACGATAGGTTGATTGCGCAGATTCTATGCAAAACTTCGTTCTGGGGGTGTAGTACCTCATAAAGGTGGTTCACAGGGCTGAAAATTTTCATGCCCTCCTTCTATATGGCTACAAACACCACCTGCAAATATCAGACAGATTGTGTGAGCGGTTAAAAGTTGACATTCCCAGGTAGTGTCCCTCCTTAATGCCATTGACATGTTTAGGCGTCTTATTCATGGCTATATAAAAGAAAAAAAAGAAAAACAAAAATACAGTATAACTCTGTACCGTGCTATTCGCAACTTTCACATCCGCCTCCCAAACCGCCTGTTAGGTTCTCGCCCCGAACCGCTGGCTAAAAACAGGTGCATTTTTTAAAGTTCACTTACCCGAAAGAAAGTACGCGTAGTTTACTTCTAGAAAGTGCTTGGAGCAAGTGGTGATGTTCCTTGAAACAACCTTTCAGCGCGTAAATCGCGAACCCATTCCCGATGCTTATAGCTCGACACTGTTTTTTCGCGAGCAGTTTTCAGCTACAATTGGGAAAGGCTAGACTTTTAGTAGATGGTACGCAAAGGGCCTTTGCACTACTAACGGCAGTTTTTCCCGTCACGTTTAGCACAGATTGAGCTGGCGAACCACACAACCCGAAATCCGCAGCGGAGGTGATCTACGAAAAGCCCCTAATGCAATTAGACATCGCGGTACCTTTGTGCAACGCTGTCGCTAGCCAAATACAAGAATTCATATGTTAATGTACTCGCTTTTCTTTAAAACTAAAAACTGCGAGACAGCGAGCGGCGGGCTGGAGACTTTGTCAGGTCTAGCGCAGCTTAGCCGGTGCTGCGGTTTTTCACTGTTGCGAAAAGCACGTGGCTTCGTCTTGTATCTCAATCGCACTCGCTCTTGTGCAAAAAATTATTAAAACAAACAAAACAACAAAAAATTTTTGGAGCATTGCGGAAGTTATGGCAGCTTTGAGAATGTGTAACAAAAAAGTCGCTACAAACCTACGATCAGAGTATGGACAGTTTTTTCCCCCATGGTCCGATACCACCAAAACGGCAATTGGACAGTTCGCATCGCCTGACATCTCTTTACGTGCCACCGGCTCGTAGGCGCCGCCATCTTGTTACTTATAGAGCCAGCGTTACAAGTAACGGCGTTACCGGTAACCCTTTACTTTTTCCGGTAACGTGTAACGTATTATTTCGAGTAACCGGTAACAGAGTTACGTTACTTCCCAAGAGCTAAAAAGTTACACTTCAATTTTTTTTTCTTGTTTCTAGACGCCAAGTTATGTGAATTGTTAAGTTTTGTTTTTGCGTTTTCTTTCCGTTTTTTAGGGTGAATATTTAGGTGCAACCGTAAAATATAAGTGAAATCCTCATTTTCAGTTTGTGCATGGACATAATGGTTCTTGAAATATGGCGCTTCTGCATACCTGTAATGTCGAAAGAGTAAAGCGCTCTAATTCGTGATTCAAAATAAAACTAACGCTAAAGTAACTTGCGCTACTTTTTGTCGGTAACGTAACGGCAGCGCGTTGTTTTTATATTGAGGTAACGCAGGATGGCAAAAGCGTACCCAAGTAACGAATAACGTATTTTGTTACCTTTTTTAGGTGACTCCGACAACACTGCTTAGGACCGTACAGGCTCCATTTGCGGCAGTTGTGATTCTGCGATGCAATTTTTTTAGCGGCAGCGGGGTTAGCAGATCATCGCGGTATCATATCGGGCTGCATGGCCAGGAATCCGAGACATTCGCTTGAGTTCCATTGCGCGAGGGGAATTAAATCCCCTTTATCCTTGGAAAAGTGGCGCCATTCATTGTTGTAGAAATGCTCGAGGCACGTGCCGCGCGCCACTTCTGGAAAGAACACGGTGTCTGAAATCTAGCTCAGTGCTGCGCTGTGCTGCCATGATCTTCAAAGGGCTGAACATTGCACGTCTTTCCTTCATCGACGCACTTTGTGCTATACTTTTAAGACTTGATGGGGCTTTAAAGGGGGGGAGGGGGGTGCAACGATTTTAAGATTAAAAGATTTTGCATCTCGTCATTTTTACGTTGTTTATCGTGTCCTGGAGGATACAGAAAGCATATATTTCATTAAAAAATGTCGCGATTCCGCTGAATAGTCGCAAAGCAAAAGTCAAACTTATTTCCCCACCTGCAGCCTCGAGTGGCAGCCGAAGGGACTACATCGAAAATTTATGTGACCTCGCTAGAAGGACGACGCGAAGGACCTTTTGCATCTTCAGTCGGGCACGTCGGTTAAATCTAGTAAAACATGACAATACTGATTCCACGCACCACTAGGGCCGGAGCGTCCTTACTCTTAAACTAGGCTTTTCTTAGTGTTCATTTTTGGGCAGAACAGCCGATACCGCGAATAATGCGAGTCTAAAATTGTTAACGCAATGGCGGTGAAGCCGCACTTGTAACGTCGCAATGGTTGTGGTTTTGATATTGCCTTTGTGTCCACCGTTGTCCAAGATATTCAAGGTCTCCAGTGTGGCAGAGACCTTCGAGAGAGTCTACTGCATCCTAGCGGGCTAACGTTGCTCGATATAGTGGCGGCCTTACAAGTTGCGACAATTAATGTCGGACGAGACGTGTGATGAGCAAGCTCTGCAAAGAAAACATGACGTCTCGACAGCGCAGCTCGATGTTCCGTCGCCAATCCCTTCCAAGGGATTCGCGGAACATTCGCCTCGTGGCGAGTGCTCTCCATTGCTATTCTTACATACAAATAAATACACCGATGGGTCTCTAGCTGTGGCTGGTGCTCCCTCATGTGCGTTTTACTTATGATGATGACATCTGGCCCTTTTGTTCCGAACGTGTATTTTTATTTTTTTTTTTCTGTTTCCAAGCGCGCAAAAGACCGTGTCCCTGCACGCGCTCGTGGCGCCAACCGTACTACGGCGATATCTTGTTTTCTTCGATTTCCTTGAATTTTCCCCATGAGTGCATGCTGTCGGCAAGGGCACTACAAAGGGTGGCATCACACTAAAAAGACGGACATGAGGCATTCTAGTGATCCCTTCCTGCATAAGATAACATCTCCGGAGAATTTCTCAGATGATACGCTGAATGGTTGTCATTCTACCGGGAAACAATTTCTAAGAAGTCTCTAAAAACAGGAAGTCTTCCTTCTGATTGGTTAGGGGCTAAAGAGGTGCAGATATTTAAAAGTGGCAATCGTCTACAAATAAATAATTGCCGTCCAGTGTCTTTAGCTAGCACCTGCTGCAAAGTGATGGAGGATATAGTTGCAAAACATAGAATTAAATTCCTGGACAGCAACGCTTTGTTGATTCAAGACAACACGGCTTCAGGACGGGGTTGCCAACAACTACCCAACTTGTAGAAATTTTCACGATCTTGCCTCTGCCATGAATTTGAAGCAACAAACATTGATGTCGTAAATATACATTTTTCAAAAGCACTAGAGCGCGTTCCACTTAAAAAGTTAGCTACGAAACTTAAAATGTTTGCACTAAACGAAAATATAAGTTGGATTGAGGCTTATTTAAAAAAAAAAAAATAGATCGCAGACGGTTGAAGTTTGAGGAGCTCTTTCAGACTCATTAATTACCGGTAACAACGGGGTTACCACAAAGATCAGTAATGGGACCATTATTGTTTCTTTTATATATTATTTGACGATTAAGACATATAAAGACCAGGCAGCATTGAATGACAGTTTGGACTTTATGAAAGGGGCTGTGCAACGACATTGGGTAGGAATATTTCTTACTTTCCACCAGCTTCCTGGCACTAGTGGGACCCAAGAATACTCGAACGCAACACCACTGACCAAGAAGCGTCTTCGTCGCGGCGGAATTCAAAGAAAGTATTTGTTCAAAGGATGAAGCGGAGCTTTTCTTTCAGTCTCTCCTTCGCTAAATTTGATGACGGAGCTCTGGGGACAATGGCAACAGTACGATCCCCGGGAACGCGTCATCGAGCTTTGCGATCCTAGCTGTGACAATATTCAAATGCTGCTCACACAGTGGACGCGAAGACTGCGTATGGCATTCGATCTGGGCTCGTGACAATCGATGCCTCGACTTGCATTCGGGCACTGGCCCGTGTCCAATCGCTGCAACGACGACAATAGCCGAGCCGTAATAATGTCTGAAACTCAGCGCGTGTCCTGAGCTTTGCCAACCCCAGCGCGTGGCTATGATCAACATTGGCGACATATAAGGAGTATTCACTGGGCGCCATATTTGTGGGTGCTGTCTAGAGCGCATGCTCAGAACGAGCCCACATTAATAGGCAGCTAAGACCGGCAATCTTAAGGGTGCGGAATGCACGCTACAAAAGAACTGTGGAAGCTCGCCATCAGCACGCGCTGAGCAGTCGCACACACAGCTATGGCCGCCAGTGAATACTTCCTATAATCGGCTCCAGATCACGTGGCCGCTTGTTCTGGCTGCAAGTTGAAGGGGTGAACGGTGCTTCTTTTTCTTCAATTTTTTTCTGGAACTTCTATTGCCTGGGGTGAAAAACGAACTCGTGTTTCATAGGTCGTTAACGTCAAGAATCTGTTTTAAGCGGTATTTTCACAAAGTACAAAAATTGTTGCATCGCCCCTTTAAGCAAAAGTGCTTCCAATGGCAAATGGGAATTAACTTTAAAAAGTCATCATATACCCACGCCACTAATAAGAAGAATGGATCTCTGTTTCAGTATTACATTGGGAATGTAAAACTGACAAGAACAGAAAATTTCAAGTACCTAGGGGTAACAAGAAGTCAAAACTTAAAATGGCAGCCACACATTGTAAATATCTGCGCAGCTACGTAGAGGACATTATGCATGCTTAGACGTAAACTTAAAAATAGCAATGAGAAAATAAGACAGCATACAAAACTCTAATACGACCTACTCTAGAATACCCTTCGGTCGTCTAAGACCCTGCAACCAAATCCGACATAAACAGGCTCGAGAAAATAGAGAAGGCAGCACGTTTTAGAACTTCAAATTACAGATCAACGTCCTCTGTGATGAAAATGTTGAATGCTTGTGGACTTGAACCCTTAGTGGTTCGGAGAAACATTATACGGCTAAAGCTTTTGTTTCTGATTCATCATGGCCAAGTAAAGATCAACCGCGACATTTATCTTAGAAACATTACCAACAGATCAGCTAGACTGAATCATTCTAAAGCGCTGCAGTCATATATGGCCAGAATTGATGTTTTCAAGTATTCTTTTGTTGCAAATACGATTAACGATTGGAATAAGCATCCCGAGCATATTGTAGATCAAAACGATATTTCAATGTTTGAGGATGCTGTAAGACTTCTTTACTGTGTTTAAAACGTAAGCATATCGCCTTGGTGTCATTTTCTCTTGTTTCCCTGTCTTTAAAAATAAATGTGTATATATCGCGTGATTCTTTGAATGTTGTATTGTAGTTTATCTTTTTATATTGTCTTCGTTGTTATCAGTTCGAATGTACACAGCACGTGCCTTCGATTATTGTTGATTATTGTGGTCAGTATATTGTTATTGTCAAAGTAATTATCACTTTTTTCTTGACTTGGATTGAGGTTACTTTTTCTTTTCACTTCTGCTTTGGGCGCGTGTTGTGTCCTATTTTGTAAATACGGTATTGTTCAAGTTTTTACTGGAGGTATGAACCTTATCGTTTTGTTTTATGCTGTTCCTCCCTGCCACGGCCCACGGGCCAGCAGTATGTATAAATAAATAAATGAATAAATACCTAATTAAAAAAAATGCATTCGCGCGAAGGTAACCTGACAACATTACTTTTTCGTGAGAGGAATGTGTTTGCTCATAAACAGATTGCTCTCTTCATGAGCAAATACACAGCAGCGTTCCACACGACCCGTGTTCGCTGGCGTATACAAAAGACATTCACAGATCGTCACGAGCACGAGCTGAGGGTAAAGCCACTTACCATCTGCCACAAACAAACATTTTGGCGGAGCGATACAGAATCTGACAAACGCTCGAACTGAGGGAGAGGAGGAGGTGCGAGCGAGTGGGAACTTCAGAGCACAGAGCCCCGATTGGAGGGAATAGTGGGTAGACGTTAAGGCTAGATGCCCTCGCACCCGCTCACTGTTCGAACAGCTTCAGACGCCCAACGTGGGTGCCTGGCGTTCGAGCGCGACACAATGCGCGAGGCGCAGAAGACGCTCTAGTTCACTTTGATTCGAGGTAGAAAGTTAGTAGAGACAAAGGCAGCCGCCCTTTCCGTTTATAGCACTAATCCTCCCAGTCAGAGCTTGTTGTGCTCACGTTTGCGCGCGGTGTCACCTATTCTTCCCCCTCAGTTTCTTTTCCTATATAACTTTACCGCAGCTGTTCGGCTCTTGCAGAGAGACCTTTCAAAGGTGCTACCTCGAACGCATTTTCCATGGCCGCCGTCGTTGACGTGGATGGGAGTCTCCGGGGAGCAGGCACATGCGGACGGCGCCACCTGGGACCTGGACGGAGAGGCGGTGGCCGCCATTGGTTTAGTCAGCCGAACATTTTGTGTCTCAAGTCTGTGTGTGTCATGCTAAGCTCCCGTATTCCGAATACGGGTACTTTAGTGTCATGCTGTCTTACCACATTTCGGTAGAACGACAAGGCGCCTGCAATGTTTCAATGTTTGTTTTGAACAAAACCGAGAAAATTGTAGTCGACATAGCCAAAGCTAAATGTTGAAAATATTATTTTGCACATATTTACAAAAATAGCAACTGCATTAGACGCGTGTCAGTCTGAGATCTGCCGAGTCATGTCTGGTGGCTATGATCTCGCGTATACTATCTGGGCGGGTTTGCTAATGAAGGCCGGTGTCTCCAGGGGGTTAATATAGCCGCAAGAGGAATTTTCAGGTCACGTGACTGACTCCGCTGGAGCAAAAAACTAAAGGTACACACCGTTCCAAGCAACTGGCTGCCGTAAGTTCGTCCTCGCTTCGATTATTCGAGTATGATTTTGCGAGCAGAAAAAGGTTTGAATTTGAAGTGAAACGAATCGCCATTCTTGAGGAGCGGCATGTAACGTTATTTTTGTAGAAGGTTGTGTTAAGCTAGAGTTTAAAGAGGCAAGGCTTAAGTCTGCTGAGCGGAATTGGATCAAACGCTAAATACTTTCTCCTCACGAAGCCCGGTCACGGGAATTCAAAATCCTTCTCACGGCTATTTTAACCGCCTCAAGAGATATTCAAATTCACCAGTCAACTTGCCCTGGTATTTTTGCTGTCGGAGCGTTGATTATGAGGCGGGGTTGTTCTCTCGCGCATTCTAAGTGCTTGCGCTGAGGTGCGGCATCAATGCTCTGTCGTTCACTCTGGTACGGCTGTAAATGCATTGTACAGCGTGTCCGCGAAAAAAACAAAAAGTTAAAATATTTAGTTTTACAGTGAAATTAAGCTACGCACCATCAAACTACGCACGCCCGATCTCGGCAAAAATGTAGCACTACTATACCAGACGTAGTTTCGAAACTAGCCGTTTTTTTTCATTCAGAAGTTAAAGATGACTTGAAACGTTCAATAGGAACATCGGACTTCTTCCCGGTTGCAAACGCCGTTCATCTGCATATGTGTGTAGAGTACGTTGGCCGCCGTTTTTGCATAAAACATTCCGAATCTTGTTTTATAATTTTTGAATCAGACATTGACGATTTCTAAACCCCTGGCATCTGTTCCGGATCGTTGGCGTACACAATTGGGCGGAAACGGAGTGCTCGACGATTCTTAGTTTATCTTTTGCGGTGAAAAACAAAACGCTGTAAAGCTTATTGAAAAAACACCCCGTGCACTCTGCTACACTGTTAAAGCTAACGAATTAACATCGTCTTTTTTTTTTTCTTTCAGTATCGAAGGACTATCATCCAAACCGAGCTGCGGGCCACGCAACTTATCGTCGTTCATGAACAACAGTTTTGACGATGCCAAAAGAATCAGTCGAACACTTGCTGTCTGCACGCACTTAACGCAAGAGCACACAACTATGGACGCCAGTGATTGATCCAAGGACGTTTACATACCCCGGACCACACCGTGCCCCGGACCCAGCAATGTTTGCGCAGTCGACAAGATTGAAACCTGTGCGAGGAGACCCCAACGAATTTCTAGTCCATCGCTTTAACCACTCGGCCACAACTGTGGGACGGGTAGGGGGCTCTGAGATGTGGTAGTAACTCAAGAGCTGGGGATATCATGGATGAAATGTTGCATGTAGCCGCTCAACGTCTATACAGGAGAGGGCGCTGCGGTCACATGCGCATATAATAGCGTTAAACTTTGCCTACATTGGCTCAACGTATAGAGACGAGAGGGTGCTGCAATGAAATGCTCAAATGCGTATATAACCACGTTCCATACCACACATTCTCTTTCTGACATGGATGAAAACAAACGAAAGGCTCGGCATGCTGCGGCTCAGCGTCTACGCAGACAAGCACCACCAGAGCTTCGCCCCAAGCAACATCATTCACCACGTGGAGATGCGGTCATTTTTTAAAAATTGCCTGAGCGGCATCATGCAGCAGACGACGCAACGACGTCACGGCGACATCATAGCGTTCACGTGACCCGCTCGGGCCAACCCAAAAAGTCCATCTCCGCTGCTTACAAAAATCGTCTGCTTCAAACGCCACTGCCTTGGAAATTGCCTTCTCAAAATTTTCACAGCCATCCGATATTATGAAAACAGTGATAAAGTGTTTAGTGCTTTACCGACTTCACGACGGACTAGTTTTGAAAAGTGTGAACTCGGCGTTTATATTTTAGTCAGCCGTGTTGAACCAATCTCCATGGATTCTCCCATAGGGCGGGCCACCTCCTGGAACCCTGAGTACCACTTGACTCGCGCCGAGCTGCTCTGTCGGCCATGTTGTCGGCAAACACGCAGATCAAAGGGTTGCTCCATTCTGCTTCTAGAGCACTATATTGTGCTCTAGACTCGCCCTCACGAGCCAAGGCGCTCCAGCGTTTCCTGAAGGCTGATCTGCACGAGGCCGAGACTGCATTTGCCAGGACCATAGGCCCACGGCCACGCAGAGAACCCAAAGTTTTCTGGTCGCATGTCAACCAGTTTCAAACTACACAACCGGAGCCGTCTTTTACCTCCAACTGGAAGCTTGTCACCTCACCTTTTAAAATTGCCAACATTTTGGACCACCAGTAGTGAAGATGTTTTTTCTTCGAGATTGCGCCGGGACCCGACGACGGAGGCAGCTGATGGTCGCTGACGGAAGAGTAAAGCAGACAGGACTCCGCGGATAGGGGGAAGAAACAAAACAGGCCTATTTACAAGCCAAGCTAATTTCTGAATGTCCCAAAAAGGTTCCACCACGTGCTCTCCTCGTCTTCTTCTCTTCTCCAAAATGTCCCCTGCCCCAGCTCGCACGAGCGTCGCCAGTTCACCGACACACCGGGGCACACGTGCAAACGCAAACACCCAAAGAAAAGAGCCTGTTTCCGCGTCCCTTCATGGTGATGGCGGGCCGATTCTCACACCAGTTCGCACCGGTATTGCCGCCCACTGACACCTTCTCTCTACGTACGGGTCTTGCACTCTGGCCGCGAAATCTTGACGTCTTGTCGTCTCTCTCGCTTTATCACTCATTCAGGTTCAGACCTTGAGGACGTCCAACACTGCATTAAACCATCCGCGTTAGCGGGCACAGATGGTACTCCCCCCACCCTGCTCAAAATGATCCAGTCCTATGTTCTGCCCTGCCTCCTGGCTAACTACCAGTCTCTTCCGAAGAACTTGGTACTCCCGGCTTTTATTGGTAAATGCAAGCCCTCAAGCGATATATTCAGTTATCACCCCGTGCTCGTTTCTTTTATCCTTCGTCGGACCCTTGAGCGGATTACTAACAAGCATATACTCAACCACCTCGATCGTCTCCAGCTACTTCCGACTATACAACATGAGTTCCGGCGCTCCCACTCTAGCGAGACTGCCCTGCCCTCCATTTTCTATTACGTTTGCGGCTACATGAACTAGCCGTTATCCCACAGATGGTGTCCAGCAGGATTATAGTAATGCTTCTGATACAAACGACCATGAGTGTCTCCTCAGGACGCTCGGTGACCGTGTGGTAGGGGGTGATCTCTTGAACTGGATAGCTTTCTTTCTCACAGGTTGCAGTAATCGAGTGGCCTAGAAGGGCTCCTTGTCGAGCGCCTTCCTTATTTTATCGGGCGTGCCCCAAGGGAGTGTTCTCGGCCTCACTTTTTTCAATGTTTTTTTTCGCGACATTCCCCAGTCGGACCAGGTCCTCAATACGCCAAACGCAGGTGACAGTACCCTAGCTATTTGTATTCGTTCACCCACCGACCATGCAACTCTGCAAATACAACTAGACAGTGTAGCATGGCGGTCCTCCATGAACTTCCCTACCATCAGCCGCAACAAATACGCTGTGATGTGATTTAGTCTGGCTAAACAAACCCAGTCCCCAGACTACACGCTTAGTGGGTTCCATTTGCCTAATGTACAGAAACTTGACATCTACGGCGTATTTCTAACACCAAATCTCGACTTCGGTCGTCATATCGCAAGAGTCGTTGCTAGGGCTGGATACAGCGTACGTTTTGTGTCCCTGTTTTCGTGGCGCTTTGGACGGAATATACTGAAGATACTATACACTGCCCTACGTCCTTCCGCGTCTCAAATACTGCTTCACCATGTGGACCCCTAATCAGCAAGACCACATTAAGACCCTAGTGTGTGTTCAGCGCCGCGCCACGCGGATGATGGTACACCGCGATCCACCCTCAGACTACGTACGATGCGCGCCTGCAGTGTCTTGGTTGGCATCAGCTGAGCCATCGTCGCATGTTTGCACGAATTCGCCTCCTAGCCTCGGTTCCTTATGGCTGGAGCATACCTAGCCTCGGTTTCACAGATCTTGAGTCGGAGAGGTGTCCCACTACACCTTTATGCTCGGACTTGACGACACAAAGGATCCCGTTTTCCATCAGGTGTGGGCACTTACCTCTCTTTCCCTGGGCGAACGCGCTCGCCTTTGCCCCAGACCACTGACAACCTCGGCGGTTTCACCAGAAGTCTTTCGTATGCTCAGCACTTATATACACATCGGTCTTTTTATTCTAAATTTAATCACTTTGAATTACTAAGCTAAACTTCATCCTTCATTTAATTGTATTTCTTTGTGTTTTCAAGAGGTTAGCTGGTAGGCGCCCTTGCTTAAGGGTTATAGACCTATCTGCTAGCCGTGCACGCCTTTTGCGTAGCACGTTTCACTTTTGTGTGTGCAAATGATTGATTGATTGGTTAATTAATTAATTGATTCAGGGGACATTTTTTGGTCACGCCTGATTCTGTTACCTCCACTCCATGTATGGATAATACGGGCGTCACCTCCATCCCGTTATAATCTCTCTACCTTCTTCGCGACTTCAGCGACCTCTAGGGGTCGCCACTATCTAGAAAATATGGCGGTCTAAAACAAGTCGTGCCCGCGACGCGCCAGCTCAACAGAGAAGGCTCGGGTTTCAGCGGGCAAGCATTGGACTCAAAATGGTTTGTAAACGTACTTGTTGGGCCAGTTCGTCATGAGCGTTTTGAACCCTTCTTAAAAATGGTTTGCCAAAATGTTTATTCGCTATGTTTCAAACCACGTGCGTCTCAAACCATGTGATGTGCTGGCGTAAGCGAGCTTCCAGAAACTTGACCCTCCCCAGGGAAGCGATGGGAAGATTGCGGTGCTGATGAACGTTGATAAATGCACAATGCCTGGTTCGCG
Organism: Ixodes scapularis; assembly: GCF_016920785.2. Taxonomy (NCBI): domain Eukaryota; kingdom Metazoa; phylum Arthropoda; class Arachnida; order Ixodida; family Ixodidae; genus Ixodes; species Ixodes scapularis. The sequence continues at coordinate 35,312,446 of NW_024609839.1, forward strand.
CGGTTTCACATAGGTTGCGTTCAGAGTGACCTCGTGTGACGATATGAACGGGACTTAACGAAGAAGACGAGGCGGCGTGAGCGCGCATAGATTCGTTGGTGGCAGAGGACCTAAAGCAGTGACCGAGATCGAACGCATCGCGACACCAGTGAACGAGATAACAAAATTAAGCCCCGGTCAGGCGTCGAAAGGGTTGAAACCAGGCTTGCTGGGGATCTGCCGTCTGCTTGGAGTCATCGCCCTGAAGAATCAACATCCAGGATCAAGGCTGCTGTGATTCCCAAGAACGAGCGGCGCCTTGTAAGCGGAACATCTCTGACTGACTTCGTGTGGACTTTGTATATAGCTCACTGTGCTTCCCATGCTTCTTTTTTTTTTTTTTTTTATAGTTCTGCAAATAATATCGATTTTTTTGCACACACCATTCTGGAATCCTGAGTTCTCATTTCCACCTTCTTCTAACACACCTGGGCAGCACACTGACACGACAGTGATGACAAAGTCACCGGGACAACAGTTACACCGCGCCAACCGCCGACATGTAATCACGCGCGCCACAAGGGACGAGCAGAAATTGTGAAAGGACCCGTTTCGTTCGATTTGGTGTTTCTCGGGTAGGTACCGTCCGTTTTGCTGGAGTCGAATAATAGTTGATAGAACGTGCTTAGCAGAAGCACGAACCGCAGTGGTAAGGGTAGACGCTCTCCGGTAACCTTTCGAAGTGAAACGCAAAAAAGCGTCAAAGTTGTGCTCGTGTTGACAACATTGCGCGGTGTTTACGTATACCTGAGACAGATGAATCCGAGGGCGCCGTTACACTGTCCGTCGTGGCTGCATGCGGAGCCGAGTCCCGCGCCGGGCACCAGGTCGGGAGCGTCCTCAAAGGTCGGGTCGTCTTCAGGGTCCACGGACGTCAAAGGGAACTTCGTCCTCGGTCTCAGGTTGATCCGCGCTGGAACAAGATTGGAGACAGAAAAGGCCTGTGTCACTCTCCTGAAATGTAGTGAATGGAGTCATGGAGTCAAGGGAGTCAAGGGAGTCAAGGGAGTCAAGGGAGTCAGGGAGTCAAGGGAAGAGTCATGGGGTCAATGGAGCCAATTGAGTTATCCTGCTGATCTGTCGAACCATTCAGAAGCCCCGATAGAGATTCGTCATAGCACTCGTAGTCTTTGTGCGTTTGCTATAACCGACTAGGTCAATCGGAAACAAGGAACGCACCGTGACTCTGCACTTGTTTTGCATGTGATTGGTGTAACGGGTAATAGAAAAAAAAAAAAACGAGCGCCGTGAGGATGCACTTTTGACGCTGTTTGATTGCCTGTTTAGGGGGGCGATTGTCACGTAACTGAATTGTCTTCACAGTCTAATGAAATGACACCGATGGAGGCTGCTTGTGATGCGGGTACCTCCTCCTGGCGGCTAAAATCCCCGCTCGAGGAATTTTATGGTCGCATGACCAACTTCATAAAAACAAAGTGCATAATAAAAAAAATATCCTTTGCGTTGAATATTTTCTGATACAATGTCAAGTGTAGCTTTAGTTTCCCAAAAGTTGCAGGTCACCATTGCTGCAGCTCAGCACTGCTGCAAGAGCACGTGGCTTCGCCTTGCGTCTCCCTTGCACGCGCTCTTCTGAGAAAGTGACGACAAACGAAGCGACGCGCTTGCGCGGTTAGCTTTAACACTGTTACAGCACTGTCGAAGCTGCGCCAACCTTGACTGTGCAGCTGAAAATAGTTGAAACCGAGACAGCCAAATGGCCGCCCTGAGTCCGTGCTCGCTTTCTATTATTCCAGTCCGCTTAGGCACGCAGAAAGAGCCTGGCGAACAAGCTTGAAATTTAAGTAAATTGGGTTACGGGATCGGTGGACGAGTGGGCTTGCGCACACCGGCTTTGAGCATGTGGAGCGAAAGATCGCTCTGCTGACCCCAGGCATCTTGGGCTCAGTCCCCATTTCTTCCTGTTTTGATCTGGATGAGCATCGTATACCGGCGTGCGGTCGTGTATAACTGCTTCTTGGTGCAGGTTAAAGACCCCAGGCCAGCGGTTGCACTGCAATGCATAAATTGCTGATCTACAGCTGAGACACAAGTCGCCCGTTGGTGCAGACTAGGTTCAGACTGTCTTAACATACACACACCAATTTTTCCCGGGTTTGTGTGTGCTGCATCCCAGGGAGCATCTTGTTTCCGCGTGCGTGAGAGCGCACTAACGATGACGTGAAAAAAGAGTCTCGTGAGCCAATGAGCGAGCGATGATCGAACTGCTTGGTCTACCCAACGGTCTCTTGATGTCTCGTCCTGTGCCAAGAGCACACCTTGTGCAAATATTTTTACATAGATTAAAGAACTTCAGGAGCGTCTCAAGTAATGTCTAGCAGTTTGGTTTGTTCAAGTAGCAGTTCAGAGTCTAAACTTTTGTTTTCTCATGTTTCTCAACGTACGCTCGTAACGTCCGCCGCGATCACAGGCGATACCTACCGGGTGGGGTGTTTTGTTATGCCTGAACCGGAGTCCTCTGTTTTGTTGTGCCTCAACCGGAGTCCTCTGTTTGTAAGCCCAAATCTCCTCTATCATCGTTTACCGCGCGAGGAACCTCTCAGGGGTGCGCGGTGTCAGAGAACAACACGCCATGACACCATGTTAGTCGAGAACACGGTTCCCATGGTGTTCGGAATCACAGGTAGAGCGCTGGAGGACGAAAAAAACAGAGGCCGCAGAGCCCACCCGGAAGTGATATGATCCCCCAGAGATGTCACCGCGCACGTTTCTCGGAAGTACTTTGTCGCCTATGCACAAGTTGAGAGGCATTTAAACGGTATTAGCGCACACGTACCAACTAGCCCAATTATCAACCCTTCAAGATTTCAGAGGCGCCAAAAACGTCAACCTTTGTCATTAAAAAAAAAAGCGTACGCAAGCAGAAATGTTTATATGTTCTTTGGTCTAGGAATGACCGAGATTAACTCCCACAAATACTTTTGCCAAACTTCGACAATTGTTGCATGGCCCCATTAAAGGCCAAGCTAGAGTCCGTTCTGTAAAGTCGGTTCGAGTGTTGAACGCTGAGCGACCAACGACTCGACAACAACGACTCGACGACGGTACAACAACGTTCAGCTCTTCTTCTCTGCACCGACCTTAAGGTGCAGGAACAAGTCGTCCGACTGGCCGAGGACGCCGCTGGAGTCCAAGGCATTCTGGCCGTCGCCTAAAGGGAGATTGGGAGGGGACTCCCTGATGGGTCTCTGACCAATCGTTTAGTCTTTCTGGGCACAATTAAAGGTTGCCTACTACTACTACTGAGCGTATGCACGAACCACGTGCGGAAGGAAGATGCGGGTCCGGGTAAGTAGACAAAGATTGAATTGGCTTCTTATGGCTGAAACGAAACGACTTTATGTCACTGTAGTCTGCGCGCCCTCCAACTACTCCAAACGGTTGACACGCTTACGAAATATGGCATGAATCTTTATGAGACTAAATACCATGTACCTTTACTTCACCAATATAAAACAGCGCGCGATCAGAACAGAGAACCATATGCATGATAATAGTGTTCTTTAATATCAGCGTATTGGAATTTCGCGCACTCTCTTGCAATGCCGATGCAAGCTTTTCTGAGATGGTGCTCCGCCCTTCAGCCTTCGGCTCCGCCCTTCAGTCCATCGTAGGGTGAGAGGTAGTATGGAGCTCAAAGGGGTTGGCAATCTTGCAGGTATCTGAGCATAATACCAGACGTCAGACTTCATCCGTTGAGTCGCGCGAGTGACGTCATTATGGCGTCGCTGTTGGAGTGACATCTCACGCTCCGGCTTCGCCCATCAAGTCCGGTCTACGGCGCCATCTTGCACAGACATCAACAATTCTCTATTGGGTACCTCTACTGACAGATACGTCACGACAGGTAACCAATAGGGCCGCATTTTAAAATGTACTCGATTTTGCTCCATACTAAGAGTTTTGCACCTTGGCGTTCAAAAACCTACCCGCGTCGAGCGTTGCCCTATCTGTGCAGACGCCAGCACGCCATCGCTGCGCGTGATGGCGTCTGCAGCTGTAACAGCTCGAAAGCAAAAATCTTTATTAAATGCCACTTTACACGAGCGTTCCACAAACGTTTAATTTTGGCTATTTACTTCGAATCTTTTGTATAGTGAAAGCTAGTACATGCAGCACGCGTACCTACGTTCGCAGCATTGCCTTTGATGCTTGGGTAATTTAGCAAAAGGTATATTGGTTACCCTGCGCTACAATATTTTGATCTCTTTTTACTTTAAGAAAGCACTCGATGATCACCCTTTTTTATTCTCGCCATTATGTTGCGTTTTTATTACCTTTTTGTATTTGGGCGTGGATTGTTTATTCCGACAATCATTGTACAATGTAGTGCTAATCTCTTCATTTCTAGTCATGTGCAACGATGGTTAAAATGTGCTTTGTTCTTCTATTTATTGCGCCTTAGATCTGTACACCACACATTCAAGGTCCTACTCAAAGTCGTGCACTGCGTAATAATTAAATAGGCAATAAAAAATATAGAACTTAGAGGAAAGGTTTCAGGGGAAATAGAAATTATATTTTTTACAAAAGTGAATGAATCCGGACAATCAAATCATTGAAATTGGGGTGTATAATAAAAGTCAAGGATTCCAATTAAAAAACTGTGAGTGCGCAGGCGAGCTGGTGGATGTTGATCATAATGTAGAAAACCCGAGACTGTGGTAAAAGCAGGGAAACGGTGTCGGAGAAGAATGTTCTTTTACCCTGTCTTTCTTCTCCGACACCGTTTCCCTGCTTTTACCATAGTCGCGGGTTTTCTACATTATGAAGGATTCCAAATAGTCAGATAGCTCAAAATTTCTACAAAATGTTTCACTACCTGCTGACAAACAAAGGCAAACAAAATACTGAAAGAACGAATCACTCGGGGCTGTCTGCTTATAGAAAAGAGGCTGGATCACGAACCGTGAGCGTTGCCGTGTACTGTTCTTGAGACCTCTCTGAATGCATTAAGAACTCCCGCGGCGTCCTCACCATCATCAACTGCGAGGGGCCTGCAACGAGATTCATTCTTTTCAAAATTTTGATGAATGACAATACACAGCACACTTCGGCACGAATGTTTGTAGCTCTCCATTTCTCCACGACTTGGTGGCACTTGATGCATCAAGGTGCAAACCTTCTGCAGTCAAATAAGGAACGGAGAAATAAGGAAAAAGAGAAGGGGACAACAATTGTTCGGCAAATTGCTAGGCAATTGTGATGCATACGTAAAACGTTCTACCATCACGTCACATCAGGTCACGTGACGTCAATTTCTTCGCTAAATTTAGCGCGAAAACTGAATTTGTGTATAGGTCACGTGACATGAAGTTATGTGACATTGTTTTCCCCGCTACATTTAGCGGGGAAACTGAGTTGGCGTCGAGGTCACGTAATGTCAGCTTTCCCGCTAAATCTGATGGGGGAACTGAATTTTCGCATAGGTGAAGGGACACACAGTCGTGCGGCGTTATTTTTCCTGCTAAATTTAGACGAGAAACTAAATTGGTGTTGATGTCACGTGACGTAAATTTTCCCGCTAAATCTAGGGGGGAAACTAAACTCCTGTGACGTCACAGGCCACTGCCTCACAAAATGCGGATTCACGTGCAGTCAAATCACGGCGGCTGTAAAATAAAGGTCCTACGCGCAGTCAAAGCACGGCGGAAGGCATGGAGCGAGCGCTCGAGGCTGGGCGTTCGAAAGACACACCCTGACGTTCTCACTCTGCCAGTTACTATGCGGAGAGTAAATCGTCTCCTGCTTGCGCGTGTGTTCCGTTGACGTCAGAACGAGGCCGAGTTCTGATTGGCTGTGATTCGAGGGAGAGTGGGTAGACCTGAATGCTAGATTGGCGTGGCGTGAGACGCTACAAGACGCGCTGTCGGCGATGCCGACGAAAGGCAGGCGGAGCTGCGTGGTTCCGCCAATTAGAGTACCTTCAGACACACACACGTGCTTTTGCTTGAGTGGTGACATCTCAGCCCTTTTGGCCCAATTGTTTGTTTAAACGTCTTTTGAGGTGCACGCAATCCTGTGTGAGTCAGCTCGAGCGCGTAGCCTTGGCTAATGCTTAGATGCCATTTTACCGCACGAGTTACTCATTGAGTGCACCAGTGCGTGACGGGCTGGCCCACTCCGTGCAACAAAGGATGTCTTCACCCTGAGACAGACTGAGATGTAGGAACCCTACCGTCAATGATGGCGTTTGGGGGCAAACGGGGGCAGGCTTTGTCTTCCAGGTGCTATTGGTTTATATGTATAGCCTTTGTGATAAGATATGGTAGAAGCAAACGCAGCTTTATTCTGGCACGGGCTGTAAATGTATGCTCAGGTTTATACCCAGTATACAACGACGTCAAGTTAGTGGGTTTCAGAGCGTTGTCGTGACGTGATTTTCAAAGATAGACCCTCTCCTAGATTCACCGACCGCGTCCTTTAGGGAGGGCCGCTTACCTATACTGGATGAAGTGCGACGCGCTTGTTTCCAAAAGTAGAGACAGGACGCTTAGCACCTGGAGTCTCTTGGTATCCATGCTGATCGCAGCCTAATACAGAACCACGGCGCAGCGTAAGAAAGGGCCACGTCGAAGCATAAATAAAATGTAGACGGTTGAGCCTGTCAGTTTCTAATTTACGATAACAAAAGAGGGTCATGGACGACAAACAGAAAACACAGGCTTCGATGTCCTTCTTTTATTATTGTAAATTATAAGCCAACACGCCCGAAAGCCTGTGTTGTCTGTTCGTCACCCATGTCCCTCTTTCGCTATCGCGAACGAAGAAGATATGAAACATAATCAATTTATGGAGGGTCCTGCGACGTACCTGAGATGGTCACAGTTTTGGGTGGCTTGGAGCCAACGATATTTTTTTGAACCTCGGTTGTGGCTGGACTACTTGACTCAGGGCTTAGGAAGCCTACCAAGGCGTAATGAACGGAGCTAGAGGAACATTGGCTTGCCGTCCTCGTCTTTTTCAACAGGGTGTTTGACTGTTGATGTTGTTTCCGAGAGCGTAGAAAAAGAAGTTGCGTTTAATTGCAGCTTACAAGAGTGATTTGGCTACGACATTCATTGAATACATGCATTTATTTATGAAAAAGTTCGCCGGCCTATGGCTTGGTTGTCCTGAGGCGGGAGGGATTGGGCCTTTGGGGGGCTGTTGGGACGGGGGAGGGGGGGAGGTATGATCAAATACTTTACTCTACTCTATTCCACCTGATGATGTACCGCAGGGAAGGCTACAAGCGCGAGCTCCTTGCTCTACGGCACGTCTCGGCGGCACAAGCTCTCGTGCACTAAGGGCTGCTGCCAACGCTATGAGCTCGCGCTTCTAGCCTTCGTTGCGGTACAGCATAAGCTGAAACGGAGCATAGGTGGAATACATTCCACTCTGTTCATTTGCATTAGACAGAACGCCTTGGGGGATCGGTGGCCGGGAGAAAGAAGAAGACGCCGTTCCAAACGGACGCTTTTCAATGTTCTCCAAGGAAAACTCAACGGCCACAGGCCGGGGAACTGTTGAGGCTTCGGCCGGTACTAAGGGAACTATGACTGAAGAATACCGGACCATCCTGCCACATTTGCCAACAGGAGAAATGGTGAAGAACAGCGTGGTGTTGCACTGCGACACCGGCGGACGCCCATACCGGGCCGAAGATTTCGTGCGACCGTTACAACAGGCTGCAGTATTGTCGGAGTTGGCGGGTCTCGGAGCCTATCAGATGGGTCACGTGTGGCTCCTCAAGTTGAAAACACCAGAGGCCAAGGAGAAGCTGCTGCAAGCCGGTGAAATCCAGGTGAAGAGGCGTCGCTGCCTAGCGATTGACCCATATCGGAGAGAGGTCAGGGTGAAGCTGCATTGGGTGACCTTTGACGTGCCCGTCGACACTGTCCGCCGCGCTTTCGAACCGTACGGCGAGGTAAAGAGCGTCGTTCGTGAGATGTGAAAGGTAGACGGACTCGTGGGCGTCGAGTCTACAACGCTGTCCGTCGTCCTAACTCTCCGCCAGGACCTAACACTGGAGAGCCTGCCACACCAGCTTCGATTCTACGGGGGCACGATCCTGGTAGTGGTTCCGGGGCGTGCGCCCGTTTGCCTACGTTGCCGACGCATTGGGCACATACGGCGTGAGTGTAGGGCGCCTTGGTGCTCAGAGTGTCGTGGTTTCGGGCACGAAAGCACGGACTGCACCCGCAGGTATGCCCGGGCTGTGGCAGTGCACAACGATGGTGGCGGCGTCAACGAGGAACTGATGGACGAGGTCGAGGCCGAGGAAGCTGCAAGCGTGGCCGGGGGTGCGAAGAGTGAAGGTGCACACGGTAGCAACAGTCAAGCACCTACTGAGGCACCGAATACCACGGATGAAGAACGGCAAGGAAAGTCGGAGGCTGAGCAGACTTCTTCGACGACGCAAAGTAGCGAAGACAGGACTGTGCCTGGATCTGATACAACGAAAACCTCCGAGGGCGAGAAACACGACAACGACATGGACTTCAACCCGGCGATGATTAAGCGAAGACACGAAGGGGCAGATGCGGCTGGGGCTGGACCAGGTGAGCAGCCTCGGCAGAGCTCGCAACAAGAGGGGGACGACGTCAAGAACAAGAAAAGTCGCGGGGGGTCACCAAGGCGGTCATCGTCCTTGTCTCAAGGCAGCCCGCCGCCCCAGTAACTGTTTGTTATTGAGGCATGATATGCTCTTTGTGCGCACACGCAAATGACCACACCAGTCCTTGAAAAGCCATTGCGTGTAGGCACGTTGAATGTTCGAGGTCTAAGTGATAGGCGTAAGCAGTATCAGCTGAATCGCCTGTTTATTGACCAAGAGCTAGACATAGTTGCAATACAAGAGACAAAGGTGGAGAGCGACGAGCGCACTCAGAGCATGTTACGACCCTTTACATCGCGGTACAACGTTTGTGTAAGTCATGCAGTAGGAACTTCCGGAGGTTGCTGTTTGTTCTTAAAGGACTCAATAGGTATAACTGTAGAGTCTGTCGTCACATGTCTAACGGGTAAGCTTGTGATTTGTGATTTCACATACTATTCGACACACTGGCGTGTTATTTGTCTGTACGCGCCGACGTCTGCAGTGGACCGGAAAATCTTCTTTGAATTTGTCCGTGGGTACTGTATGTGCGAACGTAATGTTATTTTACTAGGAGATTTCAATTGTGTCTGTTCAGCAAAAGATAAGACCGGAGTGACCCCGTACAGAGATGCTGGCACGTTGGTATTGAACGACATCGTCAGCGAGGCAGGTCTTTATGACGTAGCGGAATGCATCGGTCACGTGGGAACTGTTCAGTACACTCATTTCCAAGGAATCAGCCATGCTCGGTTAGACAGAGTTTACATATCATTAGAACAAGTGCCAGTCTGCAACGAATATCAAGTAGTTCCGGTATCGTTCAGTGACCACTGCTTAGTTTCTTTTGTTTTGGGAAGCACGCATAGGCGACCAAAGTTTTCCTGGGAACTATGGAAGTTGAACTGTCGACACCTAGACGACGAAGGGTTTACAAAATTGGTACGAGGCCTCTTAAACAAGTTAGAAGAAGTTTCAAGCAACTACGCAGCAGAATGGGAGGGTTTTAAAGAAGAGTTTAAAATGATAGCCATAGAAAAAAGTGAAAGCTGCTTACAACTCCCTGTAACGCCGAATTAGAGCGCAGCTCTTGAGGAGGAGGAGGGAAGGGCACTGGGGGTGGTTAAACTAACCGGGGGGGTCACGTGACCTTGGGGGGTCACGTGACCGTGGGGGTCACGTGACCCCCAATGCCGATGATGTCATCACTGACGTCACTGATGACGTCATCAGTGACGATGACGATGCGGGTACCGATGACGTCATTAGTGACGTCACTGATGACTTCCCCAGTGATGATGACGATGACGATGCGGATGCCGGTGACGTCATCAGTGATGATGACGATGACGATGCGGATGCCGGTGACGTCATCAGTGACGATGACGATGTGGATGCCGGTGACGACATCAGTGACGTCACTGATGACGTCATCAGTGATGATGACGATGACGATGTGGATGCCGGTGACGTCATCAGTGATGATGACGTCATCAGTTATGATGACGATGACGATGTGGATGCCGGTGACGTCATCAGTGACGATGACGTTATTGGGGGTCACGCGACATCGGCAGGGGTCACGTGACTTCAGGGGAGTCACGTGACCCCCCCGAGGTCACGTGACCCCGGTGCATCATGGGAAATGTCCCATAATGCACCGCGCGGTTACGCCGACGCCGACGCCGACGCCGACGCCAACGCCAACGCCGACGCCGACGCCGCTCAAGCCGGAAACGGGCCCCTAAGAGCTGCGCTCTAAAAAGTGAAAGCCGTTTACAAATCCCTGTAACGCCGAATTGGAGCGCAGCTCTTGAGGAGGAGGAGTGAAGGGTACTGAGGGGAGGGTAGACCCCTCCTCCTCCCCTCATTCTTTAATATGCTCCGGGGGGGCGGTCACGTGACCTCGGGGGGGGGGGGGGTCACGTGACCTCGGGGGGTCACGTGACCTCAGAGGGGTCACGTGACCTCAGAGGGGTCACGTGACCTGGGGGTCACGTGGGGGTCACCTTGGGGTCACGTGACCTTGAGATGACCTCGGGAGGGGTCACGTGACCTTGGGGGTCACGTGACCTTGGGGAGGAGACCATGTGACCTCGGGGGTCACGTGACCTCAGAGGGGTCACGTGACTTGGGGGTCACGTGACCTTCAAAGGGTCACGTGGGGTCTTCGGGTCACGTGACCTTGAGATGATCTTGGGAGGGGTCACGTGACCTCGAGGGGTCACGTGACCTTGGGAGACGTGGGGTCACGTGACCTTGAGATGACCTTGGGAGGGGTCACGTGACCTGGAGGGGTCACGTGACCTTGGGGGTCACGTGACCTTGGGATGACCTTGGTTACGCCGACGGCGACGGCGACGGCGACGGCGACGCCGCTCAAGCCGGGAACGGGCCCCTAAGAGCTGCGCTCTAAAAGCCTGTGCTGTAAAGGCACTTCAGAGACATGAGGAGGCGATCCTGCGCAGAAACTTTCAAACGCTCATCAGAGAAGAAAGTAAGTCACCGGGCGAATTCAAAAATGATATACGTGAATTGAAGGAAAAAATGGAAGTCCTTGATCAAGAGCGTTATCACGGAGCTCTTATCAGAGCACGAGCAGAAAAGTTCGCTGTAGGGGAATTTCCGACAAAAAAGGCGTTGGGCATGGAAAAACGTTATGCACGAAAGAACACTATAAGTGAAATCGAAAAAGATGAAAAAATTATGAAGGACCAAACAGATATTGAACAAGCGTTTTTTGAGTATTATTCAAACTTGTTCGCGCACAGCCCAGTGAAAGTGACAGAATTTATGGAGGAGTTCTTAGTGCTCTTGCCGAAGCTAAATGAGGAGACAAAGGAATTTCTTGAGATGCCGATCACCGTAACAGAAATAGTGAAAGCGATAGACGAATTGAGCCCTGGAAAAACACCTGGACCCGACGGAATTAGTGCAGCTTTCTATAAGACCTTTAGAGATGAAGTTGCGCCAGTGCTACACAATGCCTTTAACGAGGCCTATGAAGGAAAAAAACTACCACCCTCCTTTGTGAGGTCTCACACGGTGTTAATACCCAAGACCGAAGATATTGTCAAATTGCGTTCGGTTACATCCTATAGGCCAATCAGCTTAACAAACGTAGACTACAAAGTACTAATGAAGATTTTGGCCCGACGGCTTCAAGGAGTAATAAGAGAAATAGTTGGTTCACACCAAACGTGTGGAATAAAAGGAAGATCGATAACAACAAACATTCACACCGCTCGAAGTGTACTAGAATGCTGTGACGCAACGAATGATAAAATTGCAATGCTCCAGATTGACTTGGAAAAAGCATTCGATCGTGTGTCACATGAGGTTTTGATGGCGATAATGGAACATGTAAACGTAGGCTCCGTAATTATAGAGGGTGTTCGTATGGCGTACGAGGGGTGCACGACAAGCCTGGTTGTAAACAAGTCAGTTGGTAAACGTATTGGCGTCCTCCGGTCCGTGCGACAGGGTTGCCCTTTGTCCCCGCTTTTGTTTTGCATGTACATAGAGTCTTTCTGCTTGAGCGTAGTTAAAAGCAGCGTCATTCGTGGCTTTAAGCTACATGCTTCCGAGGTGCGAGTACTGGCCTACGCAGACGATATCGCGTTGTTCTGTGCAAACAGAGAAAGCGTACGAGAGGTGATAGCACTAGTAAAACGTTTTTGCAATAGAAGTGGTAGTGCCGTAAACTGGGAAAAGTGCATAGGTTTTTGGCATGGGGAGTGGGACGTGAAGCCCAGTGTGTTTGAAAACGTCAAATGGGTCTCGTCTCTGGTAAAGTATTTAGGGGTCCCCCTGGAAAACTATCGGGACAGCGACCCTTTTTGGAGGACCCAGGTAGTCGAATTGCAGGGAAAAGCTAAGAAGTGGAGAGGAAGGGATCTCTCGGTATTTGCCCGATCCACTGTTTGCAATGTGTTCCTAATCAGTAAATTGTGGTATGTGCTTCAGGTTTTACATTGTTCCAGGGTGAATATCCAAAAAATGCATCGGGTGTTTGCGGTCTTCATTTGGGGCTCTTCCTATGAGCGCACGAGCCGGACTAGTCTTTTTCGCAGTGTGAGTGATGGAGGCCTGGCGCTATCTCATTTGTTTTTAAAGCAGCTGGTAAATCGTTTCCTTTTCTTACGTAAAGTCAAGGACCCGTTTTTGAGCACAGTTTGTCAAGTGCGATTGTGTAATGTTCTGCCTGAGTTCATAGTATCGTCAGAGTATGGATATGGTGGGTGTATTTTCGGTTATATGCGCGAAGTGGTGGGAGCGTACAAATTCCTAAGAGCACGCTTTTCGTTGGAATATCTGAGTGAAGTCACTAGGAAAAAGCTGTACCAGGACCTTGTTGACGTTACCCTGCCGGTTCCACTATATAGAGCTCTGTATTCTACAGGTTCGGGACAGGATGTCCTGAAACGCGTTAAGAAAATGTCCGTCCCAGCGTGCATCAAAACCTTCTTTTTCAAGTTGCACACCGGTACTCTGCCTGTTAAAACGTGGATGGTGGAGAGGGGTATGTTTGTCGCGTGGGGTGACCACTGTTTTTTGTGTAAGAAACCTGAGTCAGTTGAACACGTCTTCTTGGACTGTTGGGACGCTATATTTTTCTGGGATGTGTTGCAGCGTACTCTAAAAAAGGAGTTTCCTCTGGATTCCCATGGCATACGGTTCCTAGCAGTCGAAAACGAGAATTGTGTGCCTTTCGATCTTTTCATGTTGCTCGGCCTTCACAGCATATGGAGATGCCGCATGGCGGTTCGCCATGCAGATGTTGACACAAGGCCTGTTGGGGAATATTTTTCCGAGTCTGTCCGTTATATTGTCGAAGTTTGGAAGGTTCGATCAAATGTCCCGGAGTGGTTACCAACAATGGAAACTCTGTTAAATGTAAATTTTTTTTAACCATGCCACGTCAGTCGGTAAGTGATTGACGACATTTTTACAGCACTGTACTTCTTGGTTGCTCTGTGTCAATGTCGGCAATAAAGAAAAAAAAAAAAAAAAAGGGATCGGTGGCCGAGTGGTCTAGCGCACACCAGCTCGGAGCACGTGGAGCGAAAGCTCGCGCTGCAGAACCCAGGGATCCTGGGTTCGAGCCCCACCCCTGCCCGTTTCGATCTGGATGAGCATCGTACCAACGTGCGGTCGTGTATCACTACTGCGAGATGCACGTTAAAGACCCCAGGCTAGCGGCTGTACCGCACTGGCTAAATTTCTCATCTACAGCTGGGAGACTCGTCGCCCCTGTGAAGGCAGACCAAGTTCTAGGCTGTATAAACACACACACAACCCAATTTTTTTTTTGACAGAACGCCTACAGCGCCGAATGACGGAGGGGAGGTCCGCGTCAGTCTACGCGCAAGTGCACGTGGTTGTTCGCGGCGGCCGCGGCGGTGTCGTCTCCGATTCCACCTAAAGCCCCTTCATGTTTCAAAAGTAGCGCAAGGTGCGTCGATGCACGAGGCACGTGCAACGTGCTACCCTTGGGAAGATCATGGCGGCACAGCGCAGCAAAGTATTTTGCACACCACTACAGTGTTCTAGAGGGTGTAGTGGCAAGAGCGGCGCCCGCTTACAATGAAGCGCGTGAAGACGGTCGATGTAGATACCGCGAGTGGCGCTGGAGTTCTGTGCCCTATAGAGTGCCTTCATACACACGCGCGCTTTTGCTTGAGTGGTGACATCTCAGCCATTTTTCCGCCCAATCGTTTTTTTGGCACCATGACAGAACAGCACACGACAAAACAGCACGCGACAAAACAGCACGGTCAAAACAGCACGCGTCAAAAAAGCACGTCGTCAAAACAGCACGACGACAAAACAGCACGCGTCAAAATAGCACGCGACAAAACAGCACAGCGTCAATACGGCACAACGACAGAAGAGCACGTGCCAAAACAGCACGGCGTCAAAACAGCACAGCGAGAAAACAGCACAGCGTCAAAACAGGACATTGACAATAGAACTACGGTTTGGCGTTTTCGGTTTTAATTGTTTTAAATATTTTCAAATTCGGCGTACATTTTTCGGTTTTTATTTCAAGCAGAAGTTTTCGGTTTATTGCTGAGTAAATTTGTAGACCCATAAACTTTTCAGTCCTTTTCGATTTATTGACGAAAAACAGTATACTGACGAAAATGCAATATTTAAAGGCGTATGTTTAAAATGAATTGTGAGTAAACCGGGTACTGGATTTGTTGTTTGTTACTGTCTGTGGCAGCCGACGCGACCTGTTCTGCAAGACGCACCGGGGCCCTATCGCGATCTAACATTATCGTCGTGGGCTCGTATTTGTACACAGGACGAACATGAGCTTTATTGCTACTGCGGTCGGAGAGGCAAATATCAAAATCCAAAAAATTTGCAAGGATTATACTCAGTGCGTCTTTCCCCCATTTTCACGACTGCGAGAGGTGGTTAATTCGCGCAGTCCAAGAAACGACAATAAATCAATTGTATTTATGCCCTCCTCTAGTAGACGGAAGCTAGGGGTGTTGAAAAAATGTGCGGCATTTACGGATGCACTTTAACTTTATCGTTCAGTTCACGATTAAACTCTCTTCTTTGAACAAAAAATTCGGCTCACAAATCCCTATCAGGTAAAAAACCCACGTTTCGTCCTGAAGACCATTGCGTCTGTTCAACTTTTGTTGAAAGTTGAACCGATCTCGGAGACAGGCTAAAAAGTGCGGAAGGAAGTGGTCATAAGGTCAGTAATGAAGCACATTCCCACACCCACCCCTCCAAACGCCCTCAAAAATACTGAACTTTTTCAGTTAAAACCTAATTTTTGAAAAAGATGTTGTGGTACTTTTACCAGTTTTATTCGCTTAAGCCGAAAACGCTGAACCCTAAATATAGCGAAGGAGTTAAAAAATGCATGTCTCAAAATAGGCACTGTAGAGGAATGCAGGGTCTAGGCCAATTCCTCGAAGGTCATCTCGTCGACGGCCAATTTGTTGAATCCGTTCTCATGGGAGCAAGTTAAGAGTGGGGAGTATACTCGATGCGCACATGAAGGCTCCCTGGGCAGTACCGAAGCCCCCGCTGTTGCGTATTCTGGCTATTTCTCGAGCAGTTCTGCTAACATTGACGATAAAGTTTGCTGGTTATGTCGTCTACAATAAATGTATTAATCGCAAGGCAATGTGCTGTTGTTAGTTGTAAAAAAAGAAAAAAAAAAAAAACAGAAAGTGTGTGCGGCAACAATGTGCTTAGCCCGTGCTGTACGGCAACAGCATTGAGGCTGTGACATGTTTCTGCTTCACAGGTTTCCACTCGGTCGAGGCCTTCGTCGGCAATAATCTGTGAATTTAACTCAACACAACTTCTCGCTTGCAAGCTGCAGCCGCGTGTTTCCGGAACATTTTAGTGTCGCGGTAATCGGTGTAATCGGTGCATCTCCCGCTATTTTTTTTTTTTTTTTGGAGAGGGGGGGGGGGACGTTTTACGCTTAGGTGGTAATTACAAAACGACGAGTACTGCGGAAACTCACCGGATCGCCGCAAACCAGACGGTTCATAACTTGAACTTACGGATTTCGTTTTCACAATAACTTTTCGTCTTTCGTTAGATCTAAAAAAAAAATAAAAATAAAAAAACAGACAACGCGTCCAACATCGACGCGAAGATATCACCTCTAACTACCCAATCCCTTCAGAGATCAGCGTAGTTTAGTAGTAACTGCTGCTAACTTCGAATGTTTTTAGCAATAACATAGCAGCACCAGTCCGGACACTGACTTAGCAATGAAATTGTTGTATATTACGGGAATTCAACTACCAGAAGAAGAAAGAGACGACAGAACAATACACGAGACCACGAACGGCAGGATCGGGGCACGAGAGAATAAAACGGCCACCAACGAAACGGACGCGCTCGGGTTCCTTCCTCAACATAATTTGGTGCCGAAACCCCTTGAGAAGCCATGGACCGCCTCCGCAGAGCCCGTGGCGTTGTCCGCTCCGCCGTCTCTCGCACTCTCGCCCAAATCGACGCTCTCCTGGAGAACCCGGATTCCACTGAAGTCCAACTGCGAATCCCACTTGAGTACCTCACGCAAAAACAAGCCGCACTCAAAGACCTCGACAGCGACATCCTCGCGGCCATCACGGACGACGCCTTGGAGGACGAAGTGGAGGGTGCAGAGGAATACCGGCTGCGCATCAGCACCTCTCTCACGCGTCTCCACTACACCCTAGACACTTTCGCCACCAACGCTCAACCTCGGCTCCCGGAGGCACCTCCCGTCAACCCTCCGTCAACCGCAACAATAGTAAGGAGCCACCGGACCGTCGCCCTTCCAAAACTGCAAGTCCCCATGTTTGCCGGTAACCTCCGCGATTGGCAGGGATTTTGGGACCATTTTAATGTTACCATCCACGCAAACCCCGATCTCCCACCAATAGAAAAATTCAAATATCTCATGACGTATCTAACAGACCACGCTAAACGCGCCGTCG